>NW_015150464.1:378798-390831 GCF_000732505.1 Cyprinodon variegatus
TCCCGTCCGCCCCGCTCTGAGTTCCCTGGGGATCGTAGAAAGCATGCGCCAGATGATTAAATTCAAAGCAGCAAAACATGCGGAAATGATCCAGGGTTTCCGCGGATCATTAAAAATAATTACAATTGATACATTTTTTTTTTCATTAATTTCTATGGTATTTCTGTGTAACAATCAACATATACCAAACCGAAAACCGTGACCACGAAACCGTGAAATGAACCGAACCGTGTATTTTGTGAACCGTTCCACCCCTAACAGCTACATGCCTAAGATCTCTAATGCTACATTCCGATGCACGCGCTAGAGGCAGCAGAAGAAGCTAGTTTACATGCAAGGTCAATGGTTGACGCGCAGCAAAAGGTCCTGCAGTGCGTTTTTAGCAGCAGGTGCAGCGCCTCACCAGAGTCGGAACATCTGACGCGCTGCAGAAGCAGCAGCAGCAGCAGTATTGAACTTTTGCTGCTCGACGTGCCACATCAACCAATCAGAGAAGCTGATCTGGGAGCTGGCAGGGAGACGGACACAGCGCTGCTGATGCAGATCGTACGATTACTCCCCTGAACAGTTTATTAATGTCTAAATTAACTCAAAATGTCGAAACCTACCAAAAAAAAATGTGTTCGCTTTTATTATTCTAGTGCTTGCATTTTTAATTACGTTATTGAAAAACGCCTTCCAGCCTCCGCGAACGGTAGCGGAAAACTGCAAAGAAACGACTGGGCAGGAGGCTCGGACAGCAACATGATATTTGAAGACAGGATCGTAAGCTTGATGAAATGACTGCACAGATGGAGGACGTTTTCAGGTGGACTTTCTTCTTAAAAACGTATCAAAACCACTTTTTACCAACTTATATAAGCAAATGTAGCAAAGCCGCTCTCTGCCACCTAACACAGGAGCAGCAGAAGCATCAGACTCATCTGGACGTCTGACCTTGATGTGGACAACCATTAAAAATGAAGCAGCAGAAGCTTTTTGCTGCTATTACTGCTACCTGGCTAAATGTAGCATTATTCATTAAGATAGGCTCTCAATTTCATCCGCCATTGTTACAGGCTAAGAAAGGATAGCTTAGCTGCGCCAAACGAGCATCTGACCATTCTTCGACTGCGGCTAGAGCAGCAAAGATGCTTCAGCTGCGGTCGTGCAGTTTGAACGTAACATAATGCAGAATGTACCAACTGATGAATGCTCTACAACCTGCTAACCGTTGTCGTCTGCGCTGTGCAGAAACGGGTGGTGAACGTTTACAGGCTGATCACACGAGGAACGCTGGAGGAGAAGATAATGGGACTGCAGAAATTCAAGATGAGCATCGCTAACACGGTCATCAACCAGGAGAACACCAGCCTGCAGAGCATGGGCACCGATCAGCTGCTCAACCTCTTCACTCTGGATAAGGCGAGTCCACCGGCACAGAGGTTATAGCCTCAATGTTTGGGTCCCTTTAAACATTAAACTGAACTTTTTTTTCTTCTTTACAGGACGACAAGGGTGACAAAGGAGAGCAGTCGTCATCGACCTCAGGGAAGGCGTCCATAAAGTCTGTGTTGGACGGCCTCGGAGAGCTGTGGGACCAGCAGCAGTACGACTCAGAGTACAATCTGGACAGCTTCATGAACTCGTTGCACTAATACCGTTAAGACTCCATCAGTCATCTCATCTGTGGGCCAAGCAGGACCTGGCCATAGACTGTCTGTAGAAAAAGGATCGCTGTTACAGGAAATAAAGTCCCGCTGTAATAAGTGAAACACAGCCAGATCAGGAACTATAGGAACATTTTATTGCTCTTAATTTGAAAAGTCCTCCAGAGAAGGAAAGCCAGCCCAGCATGCCCTTTACAGCCCGGAGCAGGCCACAAGCATCTCCAGTGTTGAATTACATCATCGTCAGTAGTTATGTCAGCACCACCAGGGTGCCGGGATGCTGCTCTCACCTTTCAAGCGCATATGTATTATAATTAGAGCTCTAATTTATAGTTATGGCAGCAGGTGCTACGTTTCCAGCCCTCTGCCATCTTCGCACTTCCCTTTTCCAGAGTACATACAGTGTTAACTGCTCCATTCCCCCCCCCCTCCATGTCACAAAGTCTTAAATGTACGGCTAAACTCGGCTGCGCCTGTCAGCGCCGCTCTGATGGTTCGTATCACAAAGGGAACCCCGGTGGCTGATGGGAAGCCATAGGACGGAGATGCATTACAGCGATGCGGGGGGGCAGCAGGCGCTGATACCTGAAACTTGGCCCAAGTATTTTAAAAGAAACTGTAGACTTGTACATATTTCTCTAACTGCTGCTTTTTGTTTATGATTGTAGAATTGGAATAAATTCTACTACCTTGGAATCTGTGTCTTTGTTTTTTAGCTGCTGTGGCCAGTAGATGGCGGTGTTGCACACCAACGGCTACATGTCAAAAGAATTTGGATGTGGAAGGTTAAGTCAGCCCAAACAAATGATTATTTTTATTTTGACTAAGAATCCATAATGATTTAATTTACTTATTTCACTTTTAAATTCAGAAATATTTTTTTTTGTTGCAGTCCTTCGGTATGAAAGAAATGGATTAAGGTACACGTCAAGGATCATGAATTTATTGGTTTGAAATACGGAAAAATGTGCAATAAATTCAGTAATTAGTCAGTTTCTTTCAATGGGATTAGCTGGCTGGTTTAGTAATTTGAAGACTTGGATTAGGCCATGAAAATTAAGCGATAATGTTAGCGTCTCATTGATACGGTGGGAAAGTTCAGGAACTCATTAAATCGCATTTAGGATAAAATCATACATAAAGCTACAGATAAAACGAATCCAAAGGTTGGGAGAGAAAAAAAAAAGGTGGACTATTTCAAAGTTAATCCGACATCATGGTATTCTCATCTCAAACAAAATATGCAGATTAGAACATTTAGTTTTTAAATAAGATTTGAGAAATGGAGACGTCCTAATAAACATTGTGGAAACCAACCAGATCAGAGAGAATTGGAAGATAAAGGGCATAAAGATCACTCCAACTTAACATTAATTCAATAAAGTAACTTGTTTTAGGCTTGGCCAGATTTTGTCATTTTGTGAACACAAGTGTATACAAAACGAAATTTCATTAACACTTTCTAGGGCAAGTTACCATTTTTGATGAACCTTAAAAATAGAGTCCCCCCCTGTCCCTCAGTGAGGTCTAGAAGCACTAGATCTATATCCAGTCATTCAGCAAAGATACCGCTGCATGGCTGTACATCTTATTTTGGCATTTGACCAATTAGATGAGCCTTTGAATGATATACTTTCTACTGCAAATTAAGTTGGGGAAAAAAAGGTAAAAAAATAATTGAAAAGTTAAAAAGCTAACCAGCCTGGATAACTATTTTATTTAGGTTTATAAACTAATAAATGTATGTTGGACCAAAAAAATGTTTCTTTCACTTTTTCATGAATTTCTTATAGAAGCACTTTTGCTATTTTTTTCTTAATATATTCTAACAAGTTCGTGTTTCTTATTACATTGGCATTAATTTTTGCCATCTAAATATCCATAATGTTACACTGCAAAAAATGTAAATCTAAGTATTTTTTTCTTAAAATAATTGCATTTTTTCTTGAATTGAGTTGGTAAGAGACACTTTGCAAATGGAACAAGACAATTTACATTTTAAATAAGAACAATTGCATTGTCTTATTTCAAGTGCATTTAATCTAATTATCTTATTCTAAGAGTAAAACCACTCATTCTATTGGCAAATCATCTTAATATACTTCAATTAAGGGTAAATATACTTAATTTAAGAACTTTTTACTTATTTCTAGATAGTTTTTTGCAGTGTACAAAGGTAATAAGGTATTGTCCTGGGTTCCACACTGGAAAAACTCCAAATCTGGATGAGTCATTTTTTCTTAAAATAAGTGCATTTGTTCTTGGATTGAGGAGGTAAAAGAGACATTTTGCCAATGGAACAAGACAATTTACATTTAAAATAAGAAAATGCAATTGCATTGTCTTATTTCAAGTGCATTTTATCTAAATATCTAATTTTAAGAGTAAAAATACTCATTCCATTGGCAAACCACCTCATTTACCTACTCAAAATAAGGGTAAATGCACTTAATTTAAGACATTTTTACTTATTTCTAGATTGTTTTTCCAGTGATAATAACACTATTGGCTTCAAATTTTAAAGTATTTTTAAAGTGCAGCCTTGATAAAGGCAAGCAGCAGTGATAAAACAAGTATAGATATATTAAAACGCCTTAAATGAGGTTTTCTCAGCCAGCTGTATGTAGCTGCTGTTTGCTTATTTGGTGGCTAAAATAAAACTTAATGTCTGAACCTGAACTGATGCCATAACGGTGAATTAAATGAGATAACTGTTATTTACTCTTTAAAAATATGTTTTAAAATCTGAAACATGACTGAAAAAGAAACAAATCTGTAAGAAACAAAGATTTTCTCAGCTTAATAAAAGCTGCGGGTTGTAAATTCAGATTTATTCTTCCAAAAACATGAAAATACACCAAATTCTTCACTTTTTACAGGAGTTTTTTTGACCCGGTAGCAATTTAAGAGTTTAGTTTAATTAAAGCACAAGTGTTTTCCTTTCTACCAGTTTTCCTTTATTGCCCATTCATCTGTTTACATTATGAACCACTTATACATCACCAACCACCAATCGCTCTGAGTAGTTTATTTCTTTTTCTTCTGTAGATCGTTTTCACACTAATGTAAGCAACATCAGCAAGTTAACACATAAAGCTTAGCATTTCAAGAAACAAGACAGTTTAGTAACAATACAAAGGTTTTTTTTTTCCAACTTCCAAAATAAATGATAAAAAAAATGTACGAATGAAAAAAAAAAAAATTAAGAATTAGCATAAAATTAATTTAGAGTAAAAATACAAAATAATATTAATGACATTGACCAGATATGAAAATATCCTAAATGTTTGAGAAACGAGTCTGTAAGAAAAAAAAAATATGTATGAAATAAAAAAAAGTAAAAATGTTTGAATTCCTTTTTTTTTTTTTTGCAAAACTAAAAAATAAAAATGAAAATGCAAATTTCTCAGTACAAAGGCTACATTACTACTGGAAGGTTCTAGCAGGTAAATACACAGTAGAAAATGATTTTAGTGGATCACAATGCTTGCAATGAAAATCGTTTCGCAATAAGATTTATGCCTCTTTTTTTCTCGTTTTCTTTCTTTTTTTTTTTTTTCTACAAACAGTACAAACAGAGTATTGCACATTACGACAAAGAATCAAGGTTGTTAGCCTTAAAAAAAGGAGGAAGGGGGGTGGGGAGGGGCTAATTCAAGTCTTGCGTGAATAGAAGGCCACCATTCAATGGATGCAACCTTTGGGGGCTTTCAATCAAGTTACAGGTGAAAACACTCGTGTCTGTTTAGTGTTAAAAATAACATTCTTGTCTTTTTCTATGTCCAGTGACTTTCAGAAGTCTTTTTTATTTCATTTTATTTCCCCAACTACGTCAGGCTAACGAATCAACTTCTTATTTTCCTCTTTTTTTTTTTTTTTTTTTTTTTTTTTTTCATTTTTTACAAAACAAAAATGGGAGCACATACTTTTAAGAAACATAAAAAACCTCTTTTTAAAAAAATAACAAACAGAAGATCTCTTTCACAACTCTGGTCAGCATAGTAGATGATTGATTATATAAAAAAAGGTGGGAAATCTGTTTTTTTATTTCTATCCGAGCACCTGATATTTAATGTCTGTAAGAGCCTCTCTTCTCTCTGACGCTTCAAACCATTAAACCGGTCGGACTTCTGCTTCCAGCCCAGTAGACGATTCTCTCACTGCCAACATCATATTCGTTATAAAGCTTTGGCTCCTTCAGTTACTCTCTTTAAAAAAAATAAATTCTCAAAAAAAAGCATAAAAAATTCATCTGATAAATCATTTCTCTTGAAGAATTAAATTAATATATATCTGTCCATCTGAATAAACTTAGAAAATATCTGTTTCTCTCCTAATATATTTCAAAATTGAGGTATTGCTAAAGATTCTCGTCAGTCTTTTCCTGTTCTTTAACAAAAAAATAAACTGTTGCAGATGGTTCAGATACAAAATGTAGTGCAACACAAATACAAAGAAGAACAGGAGAAAATGTAGAGAATAGAAAACTGAATAAAACGGGCAAAGAAATGTCTGAAAAAAAAGATCTATACCCAGAACTTACTTCTTTATGGATGCTTATCATTACTGAGGAATAATCTCTCTTCTGCTAAAGTCCAATTAGGTTTTCTATATAAAAAAAAAAGCAGAAAAATAACAGTTTACGACTGAAAACAGTTCAACACACACAGCCGTGTTCGTCCAACCAGAGCGGATCTCGCCTAAAGCGGCCGTCCGTCACATTTCTGCACGTGGCGTTCAGGATCATCTCCCACCCCTCGTTCTATTTCAGCTTTGAAAATACGCACCTTTAGATAGAACCTAAAAATATATCTTTATATAATGTCCACCTTTTTTCAGTTTTATTTAGCAGGTCCGGTACTTCAAGCTTTGCAGGAGACAAAAAAAAAGAAAAAAGTTTTAAATCTGGTGATTGCTTCAACCGTGGCTCACTCATCCGCATCTCCACCTTTTCTATCCAAACCCCTTTCAATACATCTGCATGTAGAAGGGCTCAGTTTATCGATCTCAGATCTCCAGTAGCTTCATGATTTCATTTTGTTTTTCCACACTATCCGAAAAGACAAACAAGTGAGCTCTTTGGTTGCGTTTTGGGCACAAAAAAAAAGCATTTCTTTTTACTTTAAGCCCTCAAGTTCTCGGTTTAAGCTCACACGATTTTTTTTCTCTCACCGTCTTCAGGGTCAGACTCGAGTTATGAAGGGTCTGGAAAAACAGCCGTCCCTGGTGTGTCGTCATGGGTATCCAGAGGTGCAGACGTGTGTCAGAGTGTGTGAGTGTACAAGAGAACATATATATATATATAAAGATGTATATACGTGTGCATATACTAGTTAATGAAGTTTCACAGGACTTCTATGTCGGACACTCACGACAGTTAAAGCGAATCACAGTTCTAGGCATACTCAGATCTAACTACATACAGTATAAAAAAAAATTGCACAATTATATCAACAATCACCGCAAATAAAGTACTTCACCTATTAGAAAGGTTTTAACTGTAGTCCTACACTTCATTTGTGATTATTATGCTTATTTTAAACCACTGTCGTCGTCCTGATCAGTGGCGTGAAGTCGCCCCGCTTCACCGTTTCTGTCTAGTTTTACCCCGCAGAGCCTTGCAAAGGCATTCATGCCACTTTCTCATATTACAAATAATTTTAAAGTAGTTTAGAGAGGATTTTATGTGACAGACCAACACAAAGTAGTACAAAACTCTCAAAACTCCGGTTTGCTGGAGATCAAGGAACTCAGCTGATGGATCAGAGAGGAAGTTAATCTCAAAGCAGGTTTAGATTTTAGAGCAATAATCCAAACGGCGGACAGTTTAGAGCTCTGTTCATAATCTGAACATGGAAAAAAAGTGGAAAACCTATCAAGAAACGGTAATCAGCTTAGAGTGAGGCTGGGGAAAGGATCAGACAAGCAGTGAAAAGCCTGATGGTAACTGGAGGAACTGCAGAAATTCACAGCTCAGGTGGAAGGACAACTATAAGTTATGCTTTTCCTGAATAGAAAAGAAATGTTGAAAAAAAAAAAAGCTGCAGATTATGAAGGAAACATCGAAACAACTTCAGCTTCACCATCAAGATTATTGAAAGATGGTTGGAGCTAAAAACGGGATTAACCTGGAGAGAAAGAAACTTCCAGCCGGATCTATAAGGGAACGGTTTAGATCCAATCATGTTCATTAGTAAGGATGGCCTAGTCAAAGTCCAGCCCCAATTCCAAATAGGAATCTACAGCAAGGCTTTAAAAGGTGATTAACACTAATCTGGTCACAATAAGCTGGTAGAAGAACATGATGCTGTAACCATGGAGACCCATCAGCACACAGGAATATTTTCCTTTTTTTAACCATTACCAAAAAAAAACAAGCGTCACATTTTCTTTGCATTTCTGCACATTTTCTGTGCTACTTTTCTTTGGTCTGTTCACATAAATTCCCAATAAATTATAAATTTGATGGAAGGTGGAGAAGTTAAAGCAGAATGAATCCTTCAGCAAGGCACAGCACGACCTGCAGTGAAAAACACGTCAGAATCCGGACCTGCAGACACCGTCAGGAAAAAGGCTTTCGCATGCAGCAGCCCGACTAGATCAAACATGCAGTTAGGGGCGAACCACCCTGATCCCCCCCTCCCCTCCACCTTAACCATTGCTGCCTGAGACAACTCGTCGCCCTGAAACGCCAGCTGCTTCTATGGATCACTCCTCTCTCTCTCCTTCCTCGCTGGAAAAATAAAGTACTTATGGTGTCCGTTCATACGGTGGACTTAGCAGCAAAGCTCCTGCAGCAGTACGTTTACATAACACTAAAAAAAAAAATCATGTTATTATAAAAATAAAGACCTAGATTTCGAACGCAAACTAATCTGATTGTGAGGTATTAACATTTACAGAGTCACGATCGAGAGTGAATATATCAGTTATTTTCCTCCCTAACTACACAACAGCTGTTAATTCTTGCTACATGTCAAGCCGCCTATTTTGCTTTAAGGTTTACTTGTATTTAATTAGCCTTTGGTAGTCTTTTATTTCATTTAGGGGCAACATAACTACAGCTGTTTCAAAGTAAGTGCATGCTCCTTTTGCATAAATTTAAATTAGCTATGTCTAGATAAGTAAAAAACAAAAAAAATATATCCATCTATATTGGTTTTAAATATGTAAATGGTCCCAGCTCTGCTTCGGTGAGGGCGTGCCAGAGCGGGGAGCTCGAAGTAGCTAGGTGTCGGACATACCAAACCAACCGTGTGTGTGTGTGTCTTCATGTGTGTGTTTTTAGTGAGATTTTGTGCCAAAGTGCAAATTGTAAGATGATTTTTTTTCCATTTTCCCCCACAAAGCTTCATCAGAGGGGAGCACTGGACAATGTTGGATACTGTTTTCTTTTTTTTCTTTTTTTTTCCATAACGGGGGAGTGGGGGTGCTTGTGGGAAGCAGGGTGGAGCTGTGGGGGATGGTGTCCCCCCCCTCTGGACGATCCGATGTGGGTTCATAGGGATGGTAGCGCAGATCCGTCGCCCTCTCAGCTCCAGCGGAAGGACACGTGTCGAGGGCGGTCGCCCCCTTCCTTCACCAGCGGCTTGTGAAACTCCCGGCCGGCTCGGGAGTGGATGCTGGCCCAGCAGTACTCGCAGTAGTACTGCAGGCAGGTGACGTTGGCACAGAAGAAGGGGGCGAACTTCCCGCCGCAGCGCGCCCCCTGGCACTCGTCGCACATCTGGTCGTCGAGGACGTACGGCTTCACCTCCACCTAAAGAAGGAAAAAGAGGTCCACTTCAGCTTTATCATCAGAGTTAGATACCATCCTTCACTATTAGATTAGATTCACCTTTATTGTCATTACACAGGTACAGGTACAAGGCAACGAAATGCAGTTTAGGTCTAACCAGAAGTGCAATAGCAGCGGTGCAGGATAAATAATGGTTCTATAAATACAGGACGTGTGTATTTCTACTGAATGAGTATAGAGATGGATACTATTATAAATAATATATAGATCACTAGTGTTATGAACTAAATTTACAGCTGGATATGTACCGTATATAATATACAGATTGATATTACTATTAAAAAAAGGTTTTTACAGTTATGTACAATAGCATATATACAGATAGCCTCGTGAGACCATCCTAATCTCGCAAGCTTTCAAGGTTTCACTCGCTAATCAGTCTGGCTACTCTCCGTTGAAGAAAATTTGGAGCCGTTCACCAAACGAACGTCCAATCAGCGTTGGCTTTGAGGCGGGTTGAGGTATGACGCAACGAGAAGCGCGACAGTTCAGTCTAAAGAACATGGCGGTTTCACCCGATGAAACTAGCGTTAGCGTGGCTATCGAGCAAGTTTTATCGGAATTACAGAGTATTTCTTCACTGAAAGAAGAGCAAAACACTGCTCTGGAGGCTTTTCTCAGAGGAAAAGATGTTTTTGCTCTTCTCCTGACTGGTTTCGGCAAGAGTTTGATCTATCAATTGGCTCCTCTTCGTTGTTGCTCTGTTAGTACGTCATATGCTTCGTTGATCTGATTGGTTTATTTGGCCCGTCTATCACCAACATAGGCCAATCAGCTAACCAGTATTTTCGCCCCTTCCCAAAATTACTTCAACGGAAGGTTTCCAGATGGATATGCGGAGCAAATCCATCTGGCGGAGTCAGGTTAACTCTATAATGCCAAATGTATTATATTTGATACATACGGTTTCTGAAATGTTTTGCGTCTGACACCTTTTGCATAATTTAATGGTAAAAACTTTGCTCAAAATCCTATTGTACACAATCAGATATACCTGATAACAGAGGGCAGAAGACTACACAAAAAATTATCTTGACTTATCGCATAGTAATAAATTATTAATATCAAAAATGTATTTCTGTTTTGTTAAAAGGCCAAATAAGGACTTCAAACCCAAAAAAAAAAATTATTTTCTCTTTTGTTTTATTCTTGGATCGGGCTTTAAAGTGTTCATATACAGATGGGTTTTACTATGATATGAATAAATAAAGTTTGTCCAGAAGCTAACTAAATTAAAGTGCAGTGGAAGGTAATTGCATATTACAGTTAAAGTACGTTATTGCAGATGTAAATTCATACAATTGGTGCTGTGAATAAACAGTCGGCAGTGCAAATATAAGCAGTCAAAGTGAGTAGTGCAAGATGCATATAAAGAGTTGTTACAATAGTAACAGTCAGGAGTGCAGGTGAACTTTACAGTCTTAAAAACTGAAAAACTCATCAAGTTATTCCCACCTATAAAAACTGAAGTATTTCTAATATTGACTCTTCTTGTAATCTATGGCTTCATGTTTTTTCCCTAGATAGAAATATCATGTCGCATATTTCTCCTCAAAAATGGGAAAAACCAAAGAAAATTCCACTCTGTGACCTGGAGATGTTGAAAAGCAGCATTTGTTTGGTTTCAGTTCGATTAATTCCAATGAAATAAACCCTTTAGTTTATATTATTATATTTTTCTGGGGTATAAACATGACGAGACACCTTGAAAACTTGAAGCTCCATAAAAAGTAAAATGCTTCCGATTTCAGCTTGCTTAAATCTAAAGTCGGATAAATAAAAAGGTTTCAAGCAGGTGGGGAAACATTTATAAGTTGACAGGGTTCCAGCGGGTCCTTAAAAAGTCTTAAAAGTCATTGAATTCTTCAAAATAAAACTAAGGCCTTAATTGGTATTAAAATGTCTTAAATCAGTCTTTCATAGGTCTTATTTTTTTAAAACATCATAAATAGGATTATTTTTATTACGATTTATTTTTGTAATCTAAATAAAACATTAAAATTGAAAAAAAAAAAACGTTTATTTAAAAAAAAAAATAACAGCTCGCCATTATTGATCCCGTCCCGATAGCGGAACCAATAAAAGCGTTGTTGCAAAATTTGAAACATTAGTGCAGTGGTTTATATTAAAATAAACCTTTGGGTTAAGTTGTCGCAAGCAGGTTTTTCTTGTGTTTCTGTGAATTTGGTCTTAAATTTTTATTTCAAGTGGCATTAAAAAGCCTTAAAAAGTCTTGAATTTAACTCTCCTCATGCTGTAGGAACCCTGATTGATACACAGCAGCAGCAATGAGCGGCTTCATGGGGTCAGGATTATAATCCTTCATACCATCTGGTAAGGGACGGTCATCCTACTCTAGATTTGTTTAAAACATAAACTTAACTGATCTTATATATTATATTATATCAGTTAATTTATTCCTTGTTTCAAGTGGAGGAGTTTAAGTATCTCTGGGACTTATTCACGAATGAGGGACGGAAGGAGCGTGAGATTGATAGATCGGTTAATTATAATGAGCTCTGAAGAAAACTGTAACTTCTAAACATTATTATTTATATATATATATATATATATATATATATATAT
>NW_015150464.1:392809-395303 GCF_000732505.1 Cyprinodon variegatus
TATATACATATATATACATATATATATATAAAAATCTGTATTTCACGTCAGATCAACAAATGCAAAAATCAAACCATTGTGACCATGGAGACGCCTATGAACATCAGGCCGTCCTTACTACAGCGTGGCCACAAAATGCCTGTTTATCCTAAGCTGTGTTACAGCAGCAGGTCAGCGCTGCTGCTGGGAGATTTCCACTTTAAAAAATAACACAAAGGAAGCCAGAAAAACGAGTGGAAATTCTAGGTGGACATGACACCAACCTGCGGATATTAGCTTCTGTTAAGCAACACTGATGAGGAAAAAGGCAAACTCCCCCCCCCCCCAACTGGTATCTGTTTTTAACCCCCGCAGCTCTAAGATCATAAATCTGCAGTGACGGTGGATTTTTCTGGAGGCTTCATCCTGTCTGCATAAATCTTTTTTTTTTTTTTATCTCAAAAATAAAACTCTAAATAAATCTTTACCACAATCCCAGCCTCTACTCCCTGCAGAAACTCACTGATGCCGCCTTAATTGTTGTTTTTGTGCATCATTTGTGTTCAGGGTTGTTCCAGTCCCCCACTGAAGATATATGATGATAGCTAAGGTGGGATGGGCCGCCCCGCCCAGCAGAGGCTCGCCTTCCTGGCCGACAACCAGTCTGTCTTGGTCCCAATCTGTCCTGCTGCGATCGGACGGTGAGCTCAAATAAGCAGGCTGCAGCGTAGCTCTGGTGGATATTCATGTGTAGGGAACTACTATAATTAGACCGGCTCTATGCGTCTGCAACTTGAAACATCTGTCGGGACTCAGGCGGCTAAAAGGCCAAAGTGATTACATAGCCAGGCTTGGCCTTCCGGTATTGTAGGCTGCAGAGAAGCAGTTTGCTGAAAACCCAGCCTGTAATGAAGGCTTTGATACATAGAAGAAGGCTCACGCAGCGTGCTGCTGCAAAGAGCGCCTGCAAACCCCTTTCTCTCCGAATAAAAAGCTTGTGAACTCGCTCACCCTTTTGTCGATGTCATTGTGCTGCAGCTGGACAAAGCGGGCACTGATTGCAGCGATGTAGCTCTGCTGATTGGAGAAGGCCACACGCCCGGCTCCCTTTGGATATTTCAGCTCCGGATCGGTGTCTATTCCTGCGTAGCAAACGCCTCCGTACAGCCGGTCCATGATCATCGCCAACTCCACTGGAAAACACAAAGAGAGAGATGATTGGAGCTGAAAGGGAGCTCTGACATAACATCTCACCAAAAATGCACCAAATCTTTTAGAATCGTAAAAGGTGTCCATTATAAAAGACAAACTAACATGTAAATGTATAAACCTAGAGTTGCATGTTATGTAAGTTTTCTTAGAGGTCTGACCTGTTCATTTAAATAAAAAAAAAGGTAGATACCAATTTATATTTAAAGCACAGAAATTTAAAGGTTTATGATGTTTTTTTCTTCACAGATTATTTCTTATATCAAAATGTGACGGATTCTCTGAAAGGAATCCAAAAAGAAGGAACACAGAGTTAACTGGTAAATAAAAGCATAATAATTATCTCTCTATCTGTATTTTTAAATCAACCCAAAGTCCATCAGAGGAAATGCAGTTTCTCACGGACAGGAAAATATAAAGGGAGTAATAAATGTTGTTTGCAGACTGATAACATTCAAAGTTCTGAGAATGATGCTGGTTTTTTCCTCGGTTTTCTGAGAAGTCTGTGGTGCCGTATTGTAACCATATATACAGTTTTCCACTTGTCCCTCATTCACTGCAGCAGCAGCAGCCTAAACCTGCTGGGGGTAATTAGCTGGGGGTCAGATTGCAGACAAGCCAGCGATGTTCATCTCACCAAGATAAAAGGATCAACCTTCCATTAGCTCATGAATTCCTAACGCGCTGACCTCTGGGTCGCCCTCCTGGGAACCCAAGACATGGATTGCTTTCTCACAGGGAGACCTTTCATTCGGTGTCAGCTCAGGTTATGATGCACAGTTTTAAAGCAGCTTGCATAAAACAAAAACAACAACAAAAAGAGGTAGGATTCCTATCAGTGGACAACCTGCACGCAGGGGCCGGGGGACACCACCAACGAAGATGGTTTTGCGGGGATCCAGAGGCTGGGAGCCGTCCATAACGAAGTCGCTGTCACTCAGGTTCCAGGGACGGATCTGGACCTATTGAAGAAAACAAAAATAAACGACCTTAATGGTTGAAAAAGCAATGAGCTACACTTCAAATATGAAAGAAGAACTGAAGAGATAACATCATCTAAAATTTAGTCCAACTGAGGTGATCAAACATCTGAAAGGATATCAGTCCTGCAAATAGGCGGAGCTAGATCTGGATTTACTTTCTCTTTAGTTCAGATCTGATTTTAACTCTGGACCTTCTGCAAAATAACAATAATAATAAATGTTTTTGTAATGCACTTTACATTTAAAGTCGTAGGGAAACGGCTGTTCCAACTGTTGCAGTTTCGAATTCTCCTGAGTGGTGCCTGAATTTACACGTTGATAAT
>NW_015150464.1:396691-398370 GCF_000732505.1 Cyprinodon variegatus
ACAATATGGTCTGATAAAGAGTACATTTATATACATGTTTAAGCCAGAAGGATTTGAAATTTAAATATAAATTCCCTACCACTTTAAGAAAAATTTAAAAGTGCTACAGGTAAAAGCATCATAAAAAGGTGAAAGCAAAAAATTCAAAACTAAACATCCTTGTAAAATACATATAAATAAATAAGTCAAAGTGGCATAATTATAAACATCAAAAAAATATTTTTTTTTAATCTTTCATTTAAAAGTCTGGGTACTCTGTGGTTCCCTCAGATGATCAGGGAGGGCATTCCAGGTCCGAGGAGGAGGTAGTTTGAGTGGAATTACTAGCATAACATCAGGTATTACACTTCTAATACTGGAATATCTGAAACTAGTTACTTCATCACAAATAATAGCAAAGCTTAGAGGAAGCGTAGGCTATAAGCTTGATTGCAGCGCTCTGAAACTCTTCGGTTTCACAGAAATATGGTTTTAAAAGCAGCATAGGTGTTACTGCTTGAGTCAGCATAAATGTTTTTGCTTTTTAAATGCCGACTCTGAGACCTAACGGATATCAGGCCGTTCTAAGTCTTTAGTAGCTGCAGAAATGTCTCTTCCAGGCTGAAGTGAAGAAAGTATCTTATTCCAAAGCACCTGCGCTGCTCTCGAAATCTAAAATATGTGTGAAAAGTTATCCTAAATGATAATAAGGATAATGTTAAAAATCACCTGCTCTTTCTGCAGCTTTTTTCAGTCTGTTTGGGCTCCAGTTAGAAAACATTTAACGCTCCAGTGCTGGACGTCCCATTGCATGGGATTTATCTGCACCTAGTCTCATCAGCGGCCCCACTTACTGGTTTGTCCTTAATGGTGGGGCTTGAGACGCAGAGGTAGAGCTTCCCATCCTCCTCAATGCAGGCGTCGATCAAGGCCTGAACTGAAGCCTCTTCTTGAAAAAGCAGGAAGGCGTAACCTGGAAGGAATGAAACAATGATTCTAAAGAGAGGAAGAATAAAATACAAACTGATATAATCATCCTCGGTTTTTATAACAGCGTCCGTTTTGTACCCGCTGTTAAAATCTTTCCTGCCGGGGAGGGAAAATCAAACAATTAATTACTTGAACAGTCTCAGCATAGAAGTTATGCAGGCATAGGACTATCTGGCAGGCTTTCTTTTTTCTTAATCTGCCTCCATAAGAGCAGAGCGTCACTCCTCAGGGGAACCATGCAATATTTAGCAGTATAACACACATAGCAGATTCTCCTGAATGAGGGGGGGTCACACACACAGAGTTTAGTGATGTCCTTGTGAAGCAGAAGGAAAAAAGAAAAGTTCCCCGGACCGTCTCTATGCGCTGCTGCATTATTTAACATTGACAGCAGAGACTTCCTTCAAGGTCAGAGCTCCTGAGTCATTAGAAGAGTGACAGAAATCCTGATTCAAAAGCCAACATCCATTTAATGCTAGTAGATGGGTGGGGGAGGAATAAAGAATACAAGGTTTCAAAATGAGAAATCCACTGTAGATACAGTATATATCAGAAAAGTTACACATAGAACATTTAGATTCAGTTAGGAGATAACAGTAACAGTAAAATCACTCGGATGAGGAGCAGATCAGTGGACGATAATCAGCATTTTATTCTATTTTCCTTTAAAGGTATACTACAGTATGCAACCGGTGTTGATTTTCCAGCGA
>NW_015150464.1:400694-402533 GCF_000732505.1 Cyprinodon variegatus
CAGGTGGGTCCGGATCCGGACCGCTAATCCAAACCCCATGAATCTCCTTTAAACAATCAACTAGCTTTGCTTCACCATCCCTCATTTCTCTACCAGTTTTTTTCCTTTCACTAAACTTTCCTGTTATACGTCTTTAGCTCCTGCTTTGGAGCTCATTCAGTGACTGACACACAGCGAGATGTTTTAAGAACTGATTATGTTAAATCTGAATGGCTACAGCTAATTATCACCAAAAAAAATACAATTTCATAGAATATCTAAATTAAAAAGAAATATTTTTAATTCAGAAAAGTCAGCTTCCACAATTAGAAGGAAGACTTTTGTCTTATGGGATCTCCTGCAGAAATATCTAGGAATATAAACAGAAAATTGAGTGGAATTGGCTTTTGAATCAGGTTTTCTGTCACTCTTTCTGTCACTCTTCTAATGACTCAGGAGCTCTGACCTTGAGTGGATAGAAAAGTATTGCTGTGTGTAATGAATATATATAACATTTAGTTTTTTAATTTAATCTTTTAGATAAAGTATCTTTTACATACGTACATTTTCTAAGATTGAATTGAGATTTTAAGAGATTTTTCAGTGACAGATCGTTAGATCCCAGTTGTGAGAAGTAGCACTACTGCAGATCCTTCCTCCTACCTGCTGAACATCTTTTTAATTTCTGCTCCATACAGATCCCCTGTTTTTCTCATGCCTATCGTTATTTGCCCTGTTTCTTTTCACCTCTATCAGCAGATAGTTTCCATTAGTCAGCAGATTATTTCTAAGAAAGAAAAGCAGCTATTGGTCCAGTAATCTCTAACAGAAATGATGGATTTTGTAATAAAAGCTGTGTCAGCTGTGCATCCCCTTCGGCATTCATGTATCAGGAAAATATAAAGTGATCCGATTGGCTGCTCAGGATCATAACCCTCCCCTCCCCCCAAACTCAGCAGCTCTGTAATACCCTGCTCCATCATCCAGTAATGTCATGCCTGCTGTCCCCTGTGAGCCCTACAGAAGGAGTGTTTCTCCAGGGGACAGTTTCAGACTCCGAATCATTTTAACTCACTATTTCCCATTATTCACAAACGCATGAGTAAAAAACTATGCTGTAGTTTTTCACTTTCACCCTTTTCTAAATAGAGCTGTTAAAATGTAGATTACCAGAATAAAGGATGATTAAATGAAATGGTTGGCTCAGCAGACAGTAAAATGGACGACTGCAAGAAAATACTAAAGCAAGGGAAAAAAGGGCTTTAAATATAGCCCGATAAATCAGACTAAATGTGAGATTATTTTTAGTTAGTAATGGCCAACGCTCTGACCAATGAGCGCAACTGACTGTGATGTTGGAAGCGCGACAGAAAGCTGGTGGGGGAGCGTAAAAACAAACAGCCTGTAGGTAACACAGCGAATAAGTCCTTCTTAAAACTGAATGAGCGTAGAGCCTCTTCCAGCTCACGCAACGAAAACCCCAAGTCTAACCCTTCCAACACTGATTCCAAAGCTGAGTCAAATGAGAACTGTTCAATAGTTGATGCCATCTTCCTTGTTGTGCTTTCTTCAGCGTCGCACAGCTTTGTCGTCCCGCTCTCAAAACCCCGCCCACTTTGCATCCAGAAATTCAAAACACATCTCTGCGTTGTGATTGGCCCGCCAAGGAAGGAAGGAAGGAAGGAAGGATACAGATGAATGTATGTGGTTTTTAAGTTCTGCAAATATCTAGAACCTAAAAACTAATGCAGTTTGTCTGGAGGGGCCGCTCAGTGACGCAGTGGGTAGCACGTAGGGGTGGGTATTGCCAAAGACGTCACGATTCGATTTGAATCACGATTCATATGCCACGATGCGATT
>NW_015150464.1:403183-405882 GCF_000732505.1 Cyprinodon variegatus
CTCTGCGCAGTATCTCACGGCCAGAAATGCTTGTGACACAAGGCAGCGTGCGTCAACACATCCGCAGCGACATCTACTGGACTGGAAGTTGTATTACAATATTTTTGGCTGATGTTCGCCAACCATTCATGCAATTTTATTTATTAATTTTTTTAAATTAATAATCAATACTTGGCGTCAAGAATCGATGCAGTAGATCATGAATATTAGAATCACGATGCATCATCATGACAATTATTTTGCACACCCCTAGTAGCACGGAAGAAGGTTCCGGATTCGATTCCCGGCCCGGCGTCTTTCTGCATGAAGTTTGCATGTTCTCCCTGGGCATGCGTGGGTTCTCTCTGGGTACTCCGGCTTCTTCCAACAGTCCAAAAACATGACTGTTAGGTTATTTTGTATGCTCTAAATTCTCCTTAGGTGTGAGTGTGTGTGAATGTTTGTTTGTCATGTTTGTCTCTGTGTTGCCCTGCGATGGACTGGCAACCTGTCCAGGACGGACCCCGCCTCTCGCCCTTAGACAGCTGCAGATAAGCACCAGCAACCCTCAGACCCCGATTGGGATAAGCATGATGGAAAAAATATGGATGGATGGATGTTTGTCCAGACGGGACTGTTAGCCTCTGTCAGGCTGGACAACCTCTGGCTTTTTTATGTTTAGAACAATGCAAACCTATAAACAATATAAATAATCTCAATCATTACTTGCAGGGCAGGAAGTTCAGCAGGACTTTATCTTTTCCCTTCATGAGCTGCACTATGGAGGCTAAAAGAACAACAAAAAAAAACATCAACTATCCAGGCTCCAAGCAGCTGCTTTAAATGTCCAACTAATCTAGTTTCTAATTTGGATTTGAAATGTGCTTCATCATCACCAGACCAAAAAGGTCCCGCCTCTGTGTGTGAGGCTTACGTAAGGAAAGGTTGTCATTTGGATAAAACTTTGGTTCAGGACAACATAACCCCTAACAGAGAGAGAGAGAGACGCAGAGAGGGAGAGGAGGAAAGAACCTGAAAGGGGTAAAAATAAGGCATGAAAAGGCAGAGCTAGCCAGCAGCTCTTACAGTCTGAAAGAGAACAACATGTTCTGTGACCCAGGGAGGGAGAAACAGGAGGGTGGGTTAGGCAGATGGAAAAGAGAGTAAAACAGGAAAGGTGGGAAGAGAAAAAGTAAAGTAGAATGAATGGGGGCCTTACAAACTGAAGGTTCAGAAATAGGTGCTGGTGAGCAGGAGGGGCCACTTTACTGGAGCCTGTTGGGGCGTTAGAGAAATGGGGAGAAAAAAAAAAAGATGTCTGATTGCACAGCTTCACAACCGTAAGATTTGTCACAAAAAAAAAAGCTTCAACAACTAAAAGTAAGTATAACTAGAAGGGATCCAAGAACCTCTTAACAAGTCCAGCCCTGTCTGGCTCCCTTCAGGCACACCTCAGCTTTATCTGCAAAAAATATTTCCACACCATTTTTAAAGAGACAGATGGGTGCGGCTTAACTTATATCAAACCAATAAATCACCTGAACAGAGCTGGTCTGAAAACATCTTTTATTATTTCTTTAGATGAGGGGATACCTGATCTAAAGAAGAAAGTAAGGAATTCATCAAGATCTAAAAAATATTTAAGGCCATTTCTAAGGTTTAAGTCTGCAGTGAACCACAGCTGCAGCCTGTATCCACAAATGGAGAGAACATGGAGCTGTGGTGAACCAAGGGTAACCATTCTACCATAATTAGTATAACAGGGAATCAGCGACTCACTCAGGATGTAACAAAGGATCCCAATCTAAAGTACTGCAGAACTCAGCCTCAGTTAATGGTAGCAATTTACCCCTAAGACTTAAGAAAAATTATTCTAAGCAGTGATGAGACAAACAAAACAACAACAAACTAACATTTATAACCACAATTAACCTGAATAATAAACTGGACTTGACTCAACACTGAGGCTCTCTAGCAGACTCTTCCTCCTGATGAGACTGAGGTCTTTNAATTAACCTGAATAATAAACTGGACTTGACTCAACACTGAGGCTCTCTAGCAGACTCTTCCTCCTGATGAGACTGAGGTCTTTTGGAGTGCAGGAGGCGCTCCTACAGACCTTCTATAACAGTTCTGGCTTCAGCAATCTCCTATGAAGCTGTCTGTTGGAGAAAGCGGCTGGATCAGCTGATCAGGAAAGCCAGCTCTGTGATTGGTTGCCCTCTGCACTCAGTGCAGGAGGTGGAAAACAAAAGGATCCTAACTAAATTAACTTCTCTGTCAGATAATGTTTCCCACCCAATGCATGAAGCTGTTGCAGAACCGTAGAGCTCCTTCAGTGACAGACTGCTGCACCCTGAATGCACCAGGGAGTGTTGTCACAGATCCTTCCTCCCAGCAGCTGTAAATCTATAACCGCCACTGTTCCCAACAAATTCAATAAGTTAATCCATTCATGCTGATTTTTTGCAGCTTCTACCTCATTCAGCCAAATAAACATGCTGCTGTCATTTTGCAGATCCCTAATGTTGCTGCTATTTTCAAATATCCATTACTGTAAAAATGTCCATATCTGTATATTGGCTATTTATTCTCAAGGTGCACAGTTTTATATTGTTAAAGGAGAACGGCATTTTTATTTTTAATTTTTTTACATTTGGCCCTTGATTTTACGTTATTCCATTATGTTCTACTCACCCATATGAGATTTGTGTCATTTG
>NW_015150464.1:407725-409033 GCF_000732505.1 Cyprinodon variegatus
TTTCCCACCATCAATTTGGGACCAAGCTAATATATATTTGCGTAACACAGCAGTAGAGTGATACTCAGCCGACCACCATGTCAATGTGTTAATGGCTCAAAAAAAAAAAAAAAAAATGTTTCAGAAAGGCCAACTCACAGACTTTTAAATGGAATTTACGTGCTGTGGTGCAGCTTTAAGCAGGTTGATCATTCCTAAAACAATAGAATGTGACTAAATTAGTATAGTTTTGCAAAGAAGTGAATCCAAAGCTGAGTAAAGGAACAATTACCAGTTTACTGGTTTCAGAAAGTGTTATGCCTGATTGTTAAAAAAAGTTTTTTTTTCATTTTACCTTCATAAACAAATTGTATATCCTATTTTTTGATCTGAAAAAATTAGTTTGATGAGTTTAAATATTTGATTGCAAATAAAAAAACAACAAAAAGGAACATAAACCTCAACACTGTACCCTTAGTAACATTCAGTCAGTCGTTTTTTACATACTTGTGCGTTTTAACAGCTCTGCTTCTTCCCCAAAAGGATCTGACCTACTTCATCTTCTATAAAGCTGATTGAATAAACTGATATTAAGAACGGACGCTGCTGAGGATCTGTGCGCTCCCCCGTCAGCCTTGCGCAGTGCGGAGGCTTATGCCACGGGAGGAGAGTGGAGATCTGCAGTGGCTCGTGCCTGCGGTTTATAAAGCTTTCTTCCTGAGCTCTCAGCACTGTCTGGTAAGCAAAAGAACATGTACACTGCTCCAGAGAGCGCTGCGGCTCAAACGGGTAAAGACTGCTTCTTCCCTTCAACAGGGTCCTGCAGTGGGGGGTCATTTGTGTCCAGAAGTAACGACTTGGTTCTGATTTAACTTTCATGATGTAATTAGAGAACATCAGCCTCACTGGTATTGATTAAAAAAAGTAAAAAAGAAAATTAGTTTACAAGTTAGATTACCTTTTTTTTTCCATGATCCAATACGATACAAGGTCAAAAATATTACATCACCCTGCACTACTGTTAAAAGTACCTTTACAGATGGCAATGCCCCCACTGCCTTTATGGCCATCAGCATCATCCCTCTGACATCATTCTGGATGGATAAATTAATCTCCTTGGAGGAATTGATAGACCCAATTCAAATTTGCTGCTTGTCTGGTACAACTTTTAAACAAAGTCCTGAAAGGTTTGATAAGGTTGAGGTAGAAGGTGATGGGAAAGCTGTTCTAGAAACTTAGTTCATCTTTGGAACTTTTTTTCACCCACTGAATGTCATAAAGGAGGTAAAATAACTTGGGAGAAATCACTTCTTCATTAATGTGTTTTTT
>NW_015150464.1:409768-412843 GCF_000732505.1 Cyprinodon variegatus
CGGAGCAAATCCATCTGGCGGAGTCAGGTTACCCACTTTGTGCAAACACCCAAAGCCACAGTTTGTGAAACAGCCTCCCTACAATGATACCGTCACCACCATGCTAACCAGCTGGCCTAGTAAACCTCACTTTGACTGTCAAACATGTTGCCAAAAAGCTCAATCTCTGTCTTCCCTGACCAAAATCCAATTTTCTTAAAAGCATTTGTTTTATCCCAGTGGAAAATAGTTTATTTCAAGGTTGGGGGTGTCCATTATATCCTAGGACCTTTGGTCTTATTTATTTCTCCCACTTCACTGTAGTTTAAAACTAACCATTAAATCTAAGGGACGGTCTCACCACAGTTGCAGTGGTTCTCTGTTTTAGGGCAGGCTTCAGCCTTGGTGGTTCATAAGCTGTTCTTGAGCACCAAGACCCATTTCCTGTCAAATGAGTTTGGTCTGATTAATTTTGCCCACATATGAATACCCCATACTGGACAAAAACAACAGACATAAATCAAACAAGCATGAAGAAAAGTAAAATTTCCAGCTCAATTATGCCACAAGCTTTCTTGTTGGGTACAAAACTAATTCTAACTGGAGAGAGGTGAGTATTTATGTACATTTTTTAACCATCCAATGGAAAAGAACTTGGTAATTCCTAAAATCTCCAAAATACAATTTATTCAAACTTATCTGCTCAGTTTTTAGGTTTTAATTTGCTCTTTAACTTATTTATTGAGCAGGAACCTTACATTAAACTCAATGTTAATCTCTACATTTCAACAAGTAGGTTAAATTCTTTAGGTACATTATCCCTCCTACCTGCTCCTACTTTACTTCCCCCACATAGCTCAACGCGTGCAAATGATACCCAACTCACGAAGGGTCATCAGCTAGTAGAGTGCAAACATCTTTCCATTGGCACATCAGAGCCCAAGACTGAAATCCAAGTCTTCCCCTTACCTCATCAAGTGAAAGTTATGTTGACTTTGCAGAAATGGGATCCAACGCCTACTAGATACAGCGACTGACCGTGTCACGCTGCTGGCCTAAATGGTGACATTTACGTATAGAGTTCTGTTCTCATTAAGCACAAGACCCACATCTGTTCAGTAGCTTTCTGCTGCAGAAAAAAAACAGAGCTTTAGAAATACCAGCGCCCAAGAAAAGCTATAATAATGATCCAATTACAGCTGGAGGTGTTATGATGTATGTGGCCATATGGAGACGGAATAACCTTGAAGTCAGAGAGAGGACAAGAAACATATAAACCTCAAAGGCTTAGAGAAAACTGAAGAGTGCTTGGGGACAAAGCAGAGAAATAAAGCATTGCTAATCATCTCAATTTGAAGCAGTCACTCAGAGTATAATCCCAACACAAGGGGGAAGAGATAAATCAGGGCCCGGGTAATGGAGGAAGATTTAGGACTGAAACTGGGGCACTGATAGGTGAGCCTCTCTGAAATCAAAAGGACAAAACTGTACATAGAGCAGAGCACTTACAGACCTCTGAATGACTCATGGTGTGATAAAAAAATAAAAACACCGAGCGTGACCATCTCTAGACGAAGGACACTGCAGTTGTAACCTTTTCAAGGTACGGTTCTTGCCGTGTGACGTAAACACATTTTTATAGCCCCCGCAGTTCAAACATCGCTGTATACACAATAAAACCTTCAACTCCTCCTCCTCTTTTGGCCCCAAGTCACCGACAAAAATAGCTTCCTAACATCTGAAGCTCATCGCCAACAATAGCGATGAGTGTGTTTGGATGATCTGAGGGAGTTTGAGTGACAGCAACATGGTATCTTGTACTTTAAAGGAATCGATCTGGAGCATCACCACGAGCCAAAGATTTTATGTTATTTGCTTCTATTAACTTTGCAAAAATGTTTCCTTTCTGTATTTTTGGTTTAGTAGAAGGTACTCCTCGTTCAATATCTCTGAGTTAAGCTGTGTCTTTACTCTGAATGGGGACATTATTGAAATTATAGTGGAGGATGTTCTTTTTCCGGGTGGATCATCAAAATAAGTGGTCCTCCTAATTGTCAATCATTCTGGTGATATGTTTACGTAAGGCCTTCCTATGTGCTCGTCCTCATTTTCAGTTAATGGTGGTGAGTCGGACATAGTGGAAAAATTGCAAATCTTCTTTTGGAAAGGAAACTTGAATGAGCGATGGCACACTCTTGCAAGCAATTAAGAGATGTTCCCTCTCGGGAGCGGGTACAGGGTTGTGCATGTGCATTTTATCCTTTATTTTAGAGTGGAGAGGGCAGGTCTTTTAAAAAAATCCTCCATTATACATTTAAGTTAAGACCACAACTCAAAAGTTTTGTGTTCTTCTACACAGGAAGTAGCACTAACCTTTTTCTTAGCATTTCTGTCATGAGCTACTTCCTGGCTCTTTCTACAAGGAGCCACTAAACTTGCTTTCAAATAGAAAGTATACCTGACATAGTTCTTCTGATTTTCTACATGTTTTGAGCAGCATTAACTTCAGGATTTAACCTCCTACATTTCTTATCTCATTACTCTGTGTTCTACTGTGTAACATTCCTTAACATTCTTAAATCACGCTTGCTGCTATTAACTTGTTGAACTCTTTTTATTTTTATATAAAAACATACTTCTAACCTAGTGTGTTTGTTGTTTCTGTGTAACACAGGAGAAATAATTAACTAAATTTGACTTTCTTATATCTTCCCTGAATTGGATTATATATGTAACTTTATCACATGACTGGACAAGGATTTATACGGAAGAGGATTAGGGCCACTGAAAAAAATAACTAAAAGTTAACAGATTTTTTAATTTTCTTTCTTTTGGCCACCTCAAACAACTCACATCTTTGTCAGTGAAGCTGAGTGCTCCCACATCTCTTCCTTCATGGTGCTCATCTACATTAAGATCCAAAATTCTGAGAAAAAAGTCAGAATTCTGACTTTAATCTCAGAATTTTGGATCTTAATGTAGATGGGCACCATGAAGGAAGAGATGTGGGAGCACTCAGCTTCACTGACAAAGATGTGAGTTGTTTGAGGTGGCCAGTGACACATTGGTGGAAAAAGACGGAATTAGGCAACTTTT
>NW_015150464.1:413558-424833 GCF_000732505.1 Cyprinodon variegatus
AGAATTCTGAGATTAAAGTCAGAATTCTGAGGAAAAAGTCAGAATTCTGAGAAATGAGATTTTAAAATTAAGTTAAATTAAAAAATCAGTTAACTTTTTTTTTCTTTTTTTTTTTCCAGTGGCCCTAATCCTCTTCTGTAGATTTAAATGAACTGAACTAATGTGAAATTTACCGTATATGATGCAATATGAATCTAACCCATTGCAGCCGTTTTCACCAACACAACCATAATCTGATGTTTACTTTCTGTTTAACCACTTGCTCTTCTACTACTACCATAATTTTAACAGGGACCTGTCGCTCCATATTCCCCCAGCAGCTAACTTAGCAGTTGCCTCCAGCAAACAGCGGCCCTGACATTGCTTCTTTTATGCCAAAGGCAGCTTGTTTTGTCTGTAAACAGATGTGATGGATGTCTGAGCATTGGAGGCTCAGGCATTAGTACAGGCTTACAGTAAATTTCTTAAAACCTCAGAGACGATCAGAAATCTTTGGTGACCTTCCATCTTCTTTTGACAGCTCCGTTCAATTATCAAAGAACATTTTTTTGGGGCGAAGAGCTCTAAATAAAGTTGACCCAGAGGAACACATAAAAAAGAAGCAATTCCCTTGGTCCATTTTTTACAACGTGTCACAATATTAGCAAAAGATGTGAGGACTCCACAGAGGGAGAAAGGGGAAACAATCCTGACTTGGCTTCAACTTTTTATTTCTCCCTGACCTTCATCCCAAACACCAGAACAGTCCAAACCCCGGCCCCCGAAGCCAGACTGAGCCACAGCATGAGTCATCCCTGAACAAAAAACACTTTCATAACTGCACAGACATATGCTGCTGGCAGTTTAACACAGAGCAGGGTGGAAAGTGACAGTTATCTTCCATTCGGTCAAGCCTGGATGGATGCTCAAGAAACATATCCCACAATTTGTAGATCACATATAATGCTGTTAAAACTTATTCAGTATTTAAGTATGTAAGAAAACATGGGAGATGGGTAAAACCTATTTAGAAACTGTGGGCCGACCAAAATTAGAACAAGAGGCAATCAGTAAGTCATGCAAGAGATCAAAAAAAAAAAAAGCCAGGAAAGGACTGCAGGTCTCAACTGCCTCTTTTAGGATCAGCATTCATGATTCAACGATTAAAAAAAGAAAGACTGCGGAGAAACGGCATCAAGGAGACAGGTGAAAACAATCGCTGACCCAAAACAACTCAAAGTCCCATCTCTGATCTTAGTGAAATATCCATTAGACCAAATTTGAATGTTTTTTTTAAGGCAATGGCAGTTGGCCAATAGAGGGCGCTAGGGCGCCGCACCACCCACCCCATGACCTTAACTAATTTTATGAATATTAAATGATAAAATTTTTAATTATATTTATATATATTTTGTAGATGTGCAAGATAAATATTTAACCTTTAATGACAAGTAAAGTCTTTTTTTTTTTGGTCAGATTGATGTCGTATTTCTTTGCCAATTAACTCGTTAAAAGTTGTAAATGCGCAGTAGCTCCTATGTAATACAGAAGTATAAGAAAGCTGGAACTCGGGAGGCAGGAACTGTCGTCACAGTTGTAATGCAGGTGATGGACAGGCCGAGTCGTGGGAGTGAAATCCCTTAAAACTAATTTATCAAGAGAAGCTGGAGGTGAAACTTTTTGGACCTGATCAGCCAAACATCAAAATTAATCAGCAGACCAAAGACAGATGGAGACGATACACTCTGTCTTTTACAGGAGCTGGTTTGGCTATAAAGCTTGGCTAACTGGATGCAGCGAGGCTATTTTTGCCTTCCCTGCCTTTCTATTTTCCCTGTTTCAAACATCAGGATTTTACCCAGCATGGAATAAAGACAGGTAGGACTGATTCAAAGCACGTTTTATAATTCCAAAAAAGTGAAAAAAAAGAAAAAAAAACAATCCAAGAAGCTTTTCCAATTCAAAATGTCAGAAAGAGCGTATAGTTCAAGGCTTTATAGATTGCACCAAAGCAAAGCCTTGTTTTTGCCTAGAAAACATGCAAATAGAACCTGACAAGCGGGTACGCCCCTTTGGAATGGGGGTCGTTTTGTTAGCCTGTAATACCCGAAACCTGTCTATGTCTCTGAAAGGGGGGTCGTTTAAGGAAATTGCGGTAGACTGAGAATCTTCACCAGCATAGAAAAGGCAAAAAAGAATGAACAATCTGGGATTCACATAGAAAATAGTATAATATAGTGTAATTTTTCTAGGTGTTTTTTAATTTGCATAGTTGCTCTTAAATAAACATATTCTCAGAAAATAAATAGCTTTCATATATTAAAAAAATATAAAGCTGACTAATTGCTTCTCCATTATTAAACTGGTACATATTTTTTTTTTAGGTTTATGACATTTTATTGGACCATGGAAAACACAGATTTGGCTTCACAAGGCCTAAGAAGGGCAAGATTTATGTACAAAAAGTAAACCCGTACATGAAATCATGTTTCGTTTTTATAAAGTTTTTTAATAATGTTTTTTGTTGTTGGCATTTATATAAGTATACTGGTGTGATAACTTAGTATATGATTGATTGGTTTTTGGTATACGTCTGTTTTGAATTTATAACTTCACCAGCCGCCACTGTTTTAGGTTGTTTTTTTTTTCCTGAGCCCAAAACTAAAAACAGTTAGCAGCATTTTACATTTTCCGGTTCTCTATTTCTAATAATCTGGAAAAACCTTGGCTGTCCTAAAACAGCAAAGTCAGATTAAATGTGTAAAGTGGTCAAAAACATGAACAGTGATGTGTTTCATGGTCCAAACAGCGGTGGGACACAGATAGCTAAAAAAAAAAAAGGAGAGTGGGATTTGAACTCCACACAGATCACTGATCCCCTTTGCACCCCCATCCTACATAGCAGTATCCTCCAGCTGCTATAAGCTAATTCATTCCCCTACAAGAATCTCCCCCCATTTAGGGATATATATTAGCAGAGCCATGCCAGTTTAAAATAATCCCTCTGAGAACAAAAAAAGTCGTAAAAATAGTTCGGAGAGGAAAAATTGGATGAGGAAAAACTGGCTGTTTTTTTCTCATCAGTCCTCCAGATGCAGCATATGACCATCTGCCTATGGAATGACAGACATTTCCAAAAAGCATTTAATAGCTTTATAAGACAAAACTTCAGCTTCCAAGAAAAATGGGATCGATGCAAAGTTTTAACAGAAGATGGAGCAGAAAACGGAAAGAAACTTAACAGAAAGAGGGAAAACCTTCCTGACTGCTCGAACATTCATTCAAGAAAACAGTTCCAGAATCCAGACACCTGCTAGATAGTTAATTTCTGCATATATCCATCTGTTGGATGACAACAGGGGAAGGGGGGGAGGGGTTTCCTCTAAGAAACAGATACCTGCAAGGTAGCCCAGCTGGAGCCAAGTGCAACTGAGAAATATGAGTCTTTTCAAACGACCCCCCCCAGTGATATTTATTGATACACGCATCTATGACGTGCATGGACAGACTGCGCCCAGGTGACCTGCTGTTACCTTTAGGTGGGAAGTAGGATTTGCTTTCAGCTTTATGAGGCCAATCCACCACCAGGTGCCCGTAGCGACGGAAACTGTTGGTGATTTCATCTGCAAGGATTAAAGAGAAAAAAAAAACGCAAAATGTGACAGAATTCAACATGAACCCATTTGCCCATACAACATCCCCCCCCAGGTATGCAGTTAGTAGCCACTGCATTAAAAAGAAGAAATCAGACCTCTGTTTATGCATAAACATTAACGCAAACAGCCTTTAACTACAGAAACTCCACTGGATGAAAGGAGATGCTAATTTTTTAAATGTCTTTCATCAAAGTAGTATTTGAAAACTTTACCAAAGTACAACTAGAATATCATCCTTACCTAATAAACAAGCTACAAATTTCAAAAATTCAAAAGAAACAAAAAAACTAATCTGGTTTTATGCAGAACTGGAGCAAAAAAACAGTGGTCTAAGTGGACATTTGGCAAATTTTTATTTTAAATTTATTTTATTCTAAAATGTATTTTAATTGAAACATTTATCTTATTCTATTTTTATGTGTTTATGTATTTTAGCCTTAGCTTTCATCTTATGTTCCTTAACTGTGATGTGATATAGCACTTTGGTCAACCCCGGTTGTTTTAAATGTGCTTTATAAATAAAGTTTGAGTTGAGTTGAGTTGAGTACTAAAAGGTATTTAGTCTGCCACCAACTCTAAAAAGTTCTTCTGCTTAGAAAAGATGAAAGTTCTGTAACTGCCATCGTAGTAGACTGCAACTATGAGAGATAAAATGATGATGATGGGAAATAAGTATTTGGTCAATAACTAAATTTCAGCTCAATAACCATTGTTATCAGTGGCAAAGGTCAGATGTTTCTCGTCAGTCTCCTCCATCAGATCTTCTCTAGAGCTGTGTTTTTATTTCGGGGGGCTGTCGTTGGACAACACAGACTTTCAACTCCCTCTAGACCGGCTGGGCGTCTCCAGGACATTCAAATACTTTTAATGGAGCCACTCCTTCATTGTCCAGCGGCGTGTTTGGATAATTAAATCCTCTTCAACTCTCTCACTGATGGAAAGAGGTTTGGGCTTAAAATCTCACCATAAATGTCCCCCGTTCATTCTTCCATTAACACGATCAATCGTCCAAAAGAAAAACAGACCCAAAGCATGATGCTTCCACCGCCATGCTTCACAGTAGGTTTGGTGTTCCTTGAATGCAGCTCAGCTTCCTTCTCTCTCCAAAACCGACAAGTTGAATTTGTGCGAGAACATTTTATTTTAGTTTCGTCTGACCTAATCCAGAAAATCCTCCTCTGGATCATCCATGTTCCCTCTGGCCAACTTAGACAGACCCTGACATGTTCTAAGTGAGAGTCCCTCTGGTTGTAGTGAGTTACTGATGGTAGCCTTTGTTCTTTGCTCTCATGCAGGTTATTCAGCAGGATGCTCCATATTGTTCTCAGATTTTTTCCTTACTGTACTCATAATAGGTCTTCCATGTCCTCCCACAGCTGATTTCTTCACCCCAAGCTGTCTCGTGTTGTAGATTCCCTCTCCGAGCCTGGTTTAGGACCATAGCTTTCTTCCTGTCATCCTTGGCCATGGTTGTTTGGAGTCTGACTATTTAAGGCTGTAAATGGGTGTCTATCATAGAGAGAACGAGTTCAAACAGGGCCCATTATTACAGGTAACAAGTGGAGGACAGAAGAGCTTATTACAGGGCTGTGAGGACCGGACTTCCTGCTTGTTTGCTATTAACCAAATATTTATTTTCCTCCATAATTTATAAATAAATTCTTTAAAAGCTCATTTTTTCTCTCATAAATGAAGCAAACATTTGATGAAAATACTAAATACTTCTTTACTCCACTTCAAGTGTTTAGAAGTTGGGCTTTGGGAAAAAAAAATATAAAAGCTTTATGTATTTTGAAGCCAATCCAGTAGCACTAACACATCCTGTTCCACAATCAGGGTTTTTAGATGTAGTGTCAATGTGCCCTGTGTTGAAATATGTCAGTGTGACTGTAAGTGGCAGAAGACAACAACTATGGTGTGTTCTGGGAGGATTCCAACTGTGAAAATTGGGCCCAATATGTTTTTACTGCATGGGGGGTGGAGGGTTTAATCTGTTTAGACCAGGGGGAACCGCACGTTTAGATGTGTTCCTGCTTTAAAGGAATAGTACACCCAAAACATGATTAGCCTTCATTTTCTACTCACCCCCATGCTGAACAACACTCTGGAGTACTTTTTTGATATCTCAAATGCATCTGGAGATCTGGGAGGCTTCTTGCTGTCTGCTGACATTCAAATAATGGAGGTCTATGGCGCCCGAGGCAGAAAGGTCCATAAAAGTCCACAAAAAACGTGTCAATATTCCTCCATACTGCTCGTCCAATGTATTCCAAGTGTCCTGAGTGGGTAGTGTCCATAATTTACTCGAAACGAAGTCATTTAGAATGTTTTTAGAGCATAAACAGTAGTGTATAGGATTTCCTAAAAGCGCGTTCACGAGTCTACGGAAGCCGGCAGACCAAACCAGCGCATTCAGCTCGGCAAAGAACTCATGCTCTTCCTCAACACTGAAGACCTCAGACATTTTTCTTTCGTTGTTTCTTTCTTTGCACAGGTAAACAGCACATTTCTTCTTCTACGCTTGCATTATCGGCAGAGCAGACGCTGAATGCGCACTTTCATCTGGTTTGGTCTGCCGGCTTCCGTAGCATCGTGAGCGCGCATGTGCGCGCTTTCAGGAAATCCTATACACTACTGTTTATGCTCTAAAAACATTCTAAATGACTTTGTTTCGAGTAAATTCTGGATGCTACCCACTCAGGACACTTGGAATACATTGGACGAGCAGTATGGAGGAATATTGACACGTTTTTTGTGGACTTTTATGGACCTTTCTGTCTCGGGCACCATAGACCTCCATTATTTGAATGTCAGCAGACAGCAAGAAGCCTCCCAGATCTCCAGATGCATTTGAGATATCAAAAAAGTACTCCAGAGTGTTGTTCAGCATGGGGGTGAGTAGAAAATGAAGGCTAATCATGTTTTGGGTGTACTATTCCTTTAATACAAAGAGAAAACTAAAAACCTGCAGGACTCTGACCCTGGAAGAGAGCAGCTGGAGTTTCCTTACCTTCATCTATGTCGGGAGGAAGGCCTCCGACGAACACTTTCCTAGAGTAGCGCTCCATCCTCTCCCCGTTCTGACAGCGGGTCGGCGAGTTCAGGCCAGGAGTCAGGGTGGGGTCACCGTGGCTGTCATTGAGGAAGCCATCTTCAAAGGGAAAGAGACAGGACCGACCTGGATGGGGTGAAACGGAACAGCAGAAAAGATAGATGGGAGGGGGGGAGAGGAAGAGGTAAGAGAGCATGAAGTAGGAAGGGAGGGGAGGTGTGAGGAGACATGAGTTTCTATATATGGAAGGCGTTATGACAGAGCCAGCAGTTTGGATGCTACACATTACCATCAATCATCCACCTTTTAACACCCTGAACTCTAAGAAAGAAAGATATCCTGGAACACCAACAGCTGCTGAACAGATTGATGCCAAAAGCTCATGAACTGGGACTTTATTTCTTTTTATCCACTAAACAAAACATGTTAAAACTAAACAGTAGGCAAAAATGTGGAAAAAGAAGCTCTGAATAAATAAAAATGGGCTAAAATAACAAAGAAATACGTTTACATTCAGGGACTCTATGCTATATACATGATGGGGTTTTATGTTTGTATTTTATTTCTAATCATCAGGCTTTTAGAGCTTGATTTTAAAGCCTGTTACAGATTTGAAGGAAATTACAAAGATGGAGGGAATAAAGCCAGCTGAGAAAAAAAAACAACTATTATTTTTTCAGGTTTTTAGTGTTATTTAGGAATTTATTAAAATATTTTATTGCTTACATTTATAAAGCACCAATGATTTGTGTTGGAAAAATATCCAATAACAAATTTTTAATTTGATTTAAAAAAAATATGTGAAATAATCTCCTGTTAGCTAGAGGGTGTGTCCATCAACTCAATAAATTTTATAATTTGATTTTCCTTCAGCTGCTCAGATTTTTTTTTATCAGATTTAGCTTTAGAATCAGGCAACTGATTCTAAAGCTAAATCTAACATTTTATTCCGTGAAGTTATTCTGTTATTGATATGATTGTATATTTGGGTTTAATCTAAATTTCTTTTTCTTGCAGTGAGCAGAAGATTTGGGGTCCTTAAAGGTACAGGTTATATTTAAAGAATACTAACATCACAGCATGATAGTGCCGCCCCCGTGTCTCACTTTCAAGTTGTTTCTCCTTTTAGTAATTCTCAGTGCAAATATATGTTTAGACTTAAAGATCCGAAGCTGTAGATTGACAAAAACCATACCACATTGTCCCACACGGATTAGATTTTCTTATGTTTGAGTCAGCCATCAGCAATCAAAGAAATGACAAGGTTAGGAGGATGGTTTGATTGTTTGCCCCCATTCTTTAAATTTTTAATGCTGACTTAAAGCATCACAAAACACAAGATTAATTCAAGCAGATCTGATGAACCTTTGCTCCCTTTTCGATTAAAGCTGCAAAACAAAGTGCTTAAATTAACATGATTTCATTCAACCAAAGCACAGATGAAAGGCACGGAGTGACAGCACAAAAAGACCCTCCACAATCAGCCTTTTTGCAAAAAAAAAACAAAAAAAAAACATGGCCGGCGCGGGAAGCAGAACCCCAGAGAAAAAGCCACACGTTACCTCGTCTGCGGCCATAGCTTCGGGCTGCTTGTCAGCGCCATGGAGGGAGGGGGGGGACATGGGAGACAGAGGGATGGGTCGGGAACAAGGAAGGGGAAAAGATACAGAGACATGGGTTTTGTTGAAATAAACCAACCTAGGAACATCACTAAGGTAACAATGACACCACATATGGCCACGCCTAAGCTACGGCAACGGAACGGATTATTCCAGCCTGGCACCGGTGCACGGTAAACCTGCTGCACCTGCCTTGGCAACAGAGGCGTGCAGATGCTGCTCAACAGGAAGGGAATCGGGTGACGTAGCAGCTTAATGCACGTCCACAGGGCCGGTGATTGTAATCTCAGTTTAATGAACCTGCAATGGCTCAACTTCCTGCTAATCTCCTGTGAATATTCACAAATGAGGCCATAAAGGAGTGTGCTTGCTGGGCCAGAGGTAGAGCAGGTTAGTCATTATCATGGCCCTGGTGAAATATTAAAAGTTGGTTAAGGGTCAGATAGGACAAGCTAGGTAAAAATGGAAACTTCTGGAGAATGTATAGACATGTCTGGCTCAGATTAAGGTCCATGCAGAGAGTCGGAGGAGGGGAAAGTGTCTTTCTGTGACCCCTCCTGACCTGTAGGGGGCACAGAGTCATTCACTGGTCACACGTGAGCTCGTTTTACTGCTGTCAACTGTCGACAGTTCCTTCAAACTCCAGAAAAGAAGTTATTCTTTTTCACCTTAAGCTTCTGCTAGCTTAAAATCACCAGATACTGATTGATGTCTCTTCTGCAATTTCAAGACAGTTCCTCTAACTGATCATTCCCAGGTCTTTGGAAGTCCTCTCTAGTCAGGACTCTGGCTGCACTTTTTCAAAATGTGGATATTGTTTGTCGTTGTTCAGCTGTTTTTTTTCCTAGTTATTATACCAATGACTTTTCCTAGGATTTTACAGTGGAGTGTTGTTAGTCCAACACTCCAAAAATATTAAATCTAGATTAAATAAATCCTACCAATTTCAGAAAAGCTTAATATGTTTTTTTTCCCCCCTATATATTGTAACTTCTCTAAAACGAACACCTGACCCAGAATTTCGCTCTCGATTTGTGTCTCCACCCAGAAAGACTCGCTGAAAGAGCTCCTGCTACCAACATTTGAACACCCACTGACAGACACTAAATTAATATTGGAAGTAGCTCCATTTGTCTTTCCTATAGAAGGTACTCCTGGTACATCTTGCCATTGATGGAGGACAACGAGGTTCATTGCTCAGCAGATGGCTGCTCATGCTGAGCCTGGTTCTGCTGGAGGTTTCTTCCTGTTAAAAGGGAGTGTTTCCTCTCCACTGTCGCTACAAGCATGCTTTGTGTGAGGAATTGAATCCATCTGCCTGTATGGTCTGGTTGAATTGTCTCTTTAAAAAGCCTTGAGATGAAGTGTGGTAAATTGGCGCTATATAAATAAACTGAATTGAATTAAATTGCCCACCTTGTTCTGCTAAACTGTTTCTCTCCCGTTTAAAGGAGAAATTGTTCTTTTTTTGCTGTTGCTACATCCTTGCTTAAAAGAAAGGACGATTTTTATGTCAGTGTTGGATCCAATTAACTAGGCTTCCCCAGACCGATCATTTATTTTAAATGTGAAGTATTATATTGGCTAGAATATAGATTGTGTAAAGAAATAAAAATTTGATTATTTGGTTAGGCCCTTCAAGGAGGAGTTGGATTTTTTTGAACATCGTTTGTATTTGTTTCCATGTACTAAAAAAATATGCTAAATCTTTGCCCTTGTGAAGTTATTTGACACATTTGTGGTTTATTTGTAAAATGCACTAAACTGAATTCATTTAAACTAAAAATTATTCTCCTCTTGAAGTAAAGAATGAAGCACCACACTTAATAGAGCATGAAGGGAAATCAAAGTTTAAGAAGTTTGTTTCAGTATTTTTCTCCCCTGAGAGGTTAAAGATAAAACCTGAAATCCTAACATTGCAAAATGAAAACACAAAAGGAGGCAAAATGCAGTTAACTACTGTGCAAATGCCAACAAACAGCAGGGGGGGCTACTCAGCACTCGGTTGATCTTCTTGTAACCCGTAACTCATTGGCAACAAAAGCAGACTTGTCTCCTCAAACACCAATATGGGCCTTGGCATTATGAGGGCAGCATAATGTGAGTCTCCTCTGGTTCGTCTGAAGTCAGTCTATTGTCTCTTCTGCTTGGCTAAGTTTTCATTAGTGAAGAAACCTGGGAAGTCTCTCTGCAGCTTCGCCCTTTCACTGTCTGGCCTCGGAAAAAAACAACCCCAAAAAAAAAAAACAAAGTCACCTAGCAACCAGCGCGAAACGAAGAGACCTTTAAGCTGGGAAAGCATTGGATGCTTCAGTGATGGAGACAATAAAACCCACAAGAGAGAGGCGTTAAGAATAAGTACAAACTTCTAACTGTGTGCTGTCTGGGAAGGAGAGGAAATCTGGGTGATCCCTCATGGGTGCCGCGAGTTTGAAGCCTTTCCTGTTCGTCTTAAAGGCCCTGAAAACAAACCTACGATACAATCAGATGAACGGCGACAACAGAAGCTCTGAGAGGAGGACCTCAGCTAAGCTTTCTTCTTCACTTCAGAAGCAACGAAAGTTAAACCCTTAGAGATTCTCACAGTGTGACGCCTCGGTGCTAATGGGAAGAAAAACAAGGAGGAACTGCTAAAAGCTGACACTAAAGATAATCTCTGACAGTTTGGGAAGATCTTGAGGGATCTATGCTTCAGCAAGACCTTGAGAAATGGCCTATGTCGGTACACAACAGAGAAGAAACAAAGAGAGAAAACTCACAATTGCACAGTTGAACTATAAGTGTAACTGCAAAATTTTCTTCCCCAAAAAATCCAGAACATCTGGCTTTATATATATATGATTGTAGCATCTGGACTAACTGGAAAAGATGAAAATATAGAGATGCATCTTAAGGGAATGTTCATTTATTCCATCTTACAATGAACTCTTTACACAAAGTTGTAGGGATGCACGATATAATCGGCCCCC
>NW_015150464.1:425819-429111 GCF_000732505.1 Cyprinodon variegatus
CGGTTACATGAGTTTTAAAATATCGGCATATCGGATATTGCCCAAAATCCCAATATCGTGCATCCCTACAAATTTGTATCTATTTATTGAATAAATAATATAATTTCCTTATATCCAGAATTACTGGTGGAAAGTTTAGTAGAAGGAAAACATGGTAGGGGAATGTGAAGAAGCAACCGAGGTAAAGTTCAGCCTGTAGAGCAGCCTTGAAAAGAAAGGCCAGTTCAGTTTCAGAGTTTGTTTTATTCCTAAAACAAGGCTTGCAGCTGGAGGCAGAGCTTTAAGAGTCTCCACACATACAGGGCCTGGACTACAACTGTTGCATTCCTTGTGTTAAGTTATGCCTGAAGCAGAGACAATATTAGCAGCGTCTCACTGAGGCTACAGAGAAAAAAAGGCTACCCTGAGCTACAAATAGATTTTATATTTGGAAACCAAGAGTATGTAGGAAGAGCGTGCGGCACATAATCCATGTCTATGGATGTCCAGGGTTCTAGTCTCCACAGAGTGATGATTTGGAGAGCCGTGTCATGTGTTGATGTTGATCCACTGTGTTTTATCAAGTCCAGAGTTCAGCTTTCTTTATCAGGAAATTTTAGAGCACTTCATGTTTTCCTCTGCTGACAGGCTGACGGTAAACCGGCGCTGACCCCGTAGAGAGTGTCAAGAGGAAGACGAGAAACCCCAGAACCAACAAGGCGTGCAGCTGCGGATGGGATCAGCCGGATTCCCTTCCTGGCTCTGCTGCTGTCATGTGGTTCGGTCATAGAGGGGAGGGGGTCTGCTTTAACATGCGGGGGGTATTTTTAGGAGGAGCTATTCTAGGGTCAAGAGTAGTTCCCACAGAGCTCTGCTGTAGGTTTATGGTGTTAGGGAATCCAAACCCCATGGTAGGCAGGTATGCCTACAGCTTTCCCACATGGACACATCTTGATCCCACTATTATTCTCATAACTCAGAGTTTTTTGTAAGATGTGAAACAAATTCAACAGATGCATGAAAACGGGACTTACTATTTAGGGGCAATATATGTTCTGCTCCAGGATGGTGAAAGTTGAGTCCAATGCGTCCTGTTGGAGAAAAGGAACAGAAAGTGTTATAACCTGTTGCTCCATTTCCCTATGAAAAATAAGAAAGCAGACAAATGAATGAACCAATCACAGAAACCAAAAAACTTGACATGCTACTGGTGTCTCGTATCTGATACGCTCGCGGAGACAAAAGCAACCAGAGGGATGGGATCTCCTCAGGGCCGCTGCAGGGACAATGTGCCAGTCTAACATGGGCATGTCTGTCATTTCTTTCATGGAAAGCAGTCGGTGTAGGATGTCTACAGGGAAGACTTCCTCATTATCTGTTTCTCGCGTCATAATCAAAAGAGCAACAGTAGGAAAAATACACCTGCTGAATAAAGAAACCTGCTTTAGGAGAAAATAATGCAACTTTGTGATTTGGTGACCATCAAGCACACTGCAAAAAATGGAAATCTAGATTTCTTAAACTAAGTGCATTTGTTCTTGAATTGAGGAGGTAGGTGAGACACTTTGCCAATGGAACAAGACAATTTATATTTAAAATAAGAAAAAGGAACTGCATTGTCTTATTTCAAGTGCATATTATAAAATTACCTTATTTTAAGAGTAAAATACTCATTCCTTAGGCAAATCATCCCATTTACCTACTAAAATTAAGGTTAAATAAACTTGATTTAAGACATTTTTACTTATTCCTAGATCATTTTTGCAGTGGCAGGCTGTGCATATACTAGAATATTCATAAAAGGTTAATCTATTTAAGTTACGGAGCTCAAGAAGTAAAAAAAAAAAAAAATCCAAAGCTACAATTAGTTTTAATGGACGAGGAGCACATAATTTCTCCTCTTTATAATGGGAAGGATCAGTGGCTGTGTTCACCGTTCCAGAGGACCATGACCGTGTCATTTTTCACCAAAAAAGAAATGAGCCATAACCGCAGAAAAGCCAAAATCCATGTGAAGCCTTATATTCATCACATTAATCTATTACAAACAAGATTTATTACTATATTTCTGTAAACTCGTTGGCTGCATTTAAATTATGATCAATGTGCAAGCCACCACTAGTAGGCGCTATGTTTTGTTGTTTTTTTTTTGACACTCATCTAAATGTCATTCACTGGAGTGCTGATAGGCCAAAAAAAACCCGAAGTCGCCGTCTTGGTATTCCCTACTCCCACCGAGTCACGCAATAAAAAGGCCTGTAATGTTATTACCATAACAATGTAATCAATAAAAGGTATATAACTTGTACATCAACAATTTAACACTTTTGGCACATCATCAGTGCTTATTTTCTTAATGTCTGACAACAGTATAATTATGCTCTATTAAGACACTAATTTTGTTGTGATAGATTTGTATAATATGTTATATTACACTTTTTATAGACTTCATGGACTTCACATACTGAATATGCAATGTGATGTGCCTATTTTTACCATAAATTATAGTAATGTACTGATGCTGTGAAACAGCCAGTATGTGTCAAAGTGATAAAGTTATCTTTATTTTAAAAGTCTCAAGCAGCCCTGAAAATGAGAAAAATTATCATGATGCTGTAGTGCACATATAGTTTACATTCCGACCAGTCTAATTAGGGAGTACCAATGTGGCGTCCGGTGACTTCACTCCACCCTGTACTACGAACGGCCTATCAGGAATCCTGTGAATAAATGGAGATCAGTGGTACAAACTAGTGTTGTGCTGATGCCATTTTCTGGACCAGTATTGGCTAATACCAATACCATCCCGATACCATGTGTTTGAAATTGATGTGTGTGTGCGTGTATATATGAAGAACTGCATACTAATTGGATGTAAAATAATTGCCATCATGGCTTTGTCAAGCTGCTGCCTACCTTTGTGAGGCAGGAAAAAGACTAATACAAAGTGAATCCAGTAGAACTTTTTATTGCCTACCTGGAATGGGTGGCAATAATTGAATAAACTTTTGGCTCTCAAAATGGTATAGGTGCCGTATTTGTTGGTACTCGTCAATACCGTATAGGTATCGGTGCAACACTAGTACAAACACATTCTGCTTGGAAAAGGCGCAGCCATTAAGTCATATTTCGCATGTCCTGGGGCTTCAGCAAAGAGGAAGAGTTTGTTTTTCCACAAGTAAAAGACAGCAGAGTCTGCCATGTTTTCAAAAAAACACTCTGGAATCTGTTAATTCAACTCTTCATTTTTCAGAGAAAACGCAAGTCATTGTGAACAAGAACGTAAGAAACGCAAAGAAAACTTAATTTTCAC
>NW_015150464.1:429516-436010 GCF_000732505.1 Cyprinodon variegatus
GGAGTAGAGCCGCTGCTCCTCCACGTCGAGAGGAACCAGTTGAGGTGGCTCGGGCATCTGGAGAGACTATGTTTCTCGGTTGGCCTGGGAAAGCCTTGGGGTTCCTCCTGAAGGGCTAGAAGAAGTGGCTGGGGAGAGGGAAGTCTGGGTCTCCCTTCTTAGGCTGCTGCCCCCGCGACCTGTCCCCGGATAGGCGGACAAAAATGGATGGCTGGATGGATGGAAGACTTAAACTCAACCACCAGAAGGAGGGATCAGTCCATCATGGCAACCATGGCCTCAGAATGAAAGATGTCAACCGTCTAGGAGACGAATAGGTTCATCTTTAGTCAAAGGTTGCCACAGGAAGTTATTGCAACTTCCACTCAGGGACGGAGTTCTCATTACAAATGTCCTTCCTGATGCAACCATGACTAACGGACAGGTTCTCCATATCAAAGAACCACACTTAGCACACAACAACAATGATGGCCTAGATTGAGTTGAAACATCCTAAAAACAAATTTAGAAAGAGTTTAAATGTGACGCTGGTTATATTAAGATGAAAAAAAGGAAATCTGATTATTTTCCTAAATTTCCAAGAGTAGTTGAAGACACTTTGGAGCAAACAAGGTGTGAAGACAACAGTTCAGGATTGTGTTGACATGGAGATGAGCCTCTTACAAAAAATGAAACAGAACTGGCTGAAAACCAGATCAGCAGACTTAATTGCAGAAGGAGGGGGGGGGGTCTCCCTGGATTTACACCCTGTTTTCAGGCAATAATCTAGGTTAGTAGAAGCCGACAAGCCTCTACCTGCATGTCTCACTTCTCATGAATGCACGGATTTGTTTGACGCTGCAACAAATTTGTCTCATTTCTTCCGCTGCTGCTATCAGCTGATCATCATAAAGATGTAATCACCCCATGACAGAAAAAAAAAAAAAAATCACATGATGTGTGTTCTGAGACAGAGGGGTGTTATTTAACTCTCTAGAAGGTTCTCCAACCATCCACTCCTTCCCCCCGTTTCACCAGAGGCCAGGCTGCTATCCAAGTTCAACAGCCCCTAGGGGCAGCAGTGCAGAAACACGTATTGATAAATGTGTGGGCGGTCTGTTTGTTAACGCCACAGCCGGTTTCAGCTCAAATGTCTGACCGGCCTCAACGTCCCTTTGGAGAGAATTTGCTTTATCTTCCAAGCAGGTTATAAACTTTAACCTAGTCCCACTGCATTACAAACAGGGGACATGTGACAGGGACTGTACTAGTGCTTTGATCATTGAGGGGCGATTGTCTCAACAACATATGCTTTGCCTATCTGTCCACATTAGTCATTTTGGGTGATGAGGGGAGACAGTTGCCTTCCTGAGCCTTTAAATAACCCTGGGCTTGTGCCATCTGCTTCCCCCAAAGAGTTCATTGGCAGAGCCTGAGGGCGCTGAGTTGCTGCTGCTGCAGTGACATTTCCTCCCAGAGCTATTCTCAACATCTCCATGGTGGTCGCGCAGCAGCGAGGCCACTCAAGAGGCACCATCTATGTCTTTGTTGACTCAACAAACAGCAGCTTCCCTGCCGTGCACTCAGCTGGATCTACAATATGGAGGACTGTGACTATCCTGGTGGTATGGTGGAAAAACAGGGAGTTTTGGCCATATGGGGTACCATCCACAATTTTCCTATGGAATAGCTTGAGGCAATAGAGCACAAAGTTGGTGACATGATGTGACATTGTCATAAACTTTGATTAGAAGCTTAGTGAGCAACAATTTTAAGGTAAAGCGCCTACTAGAACTCCCCTGTAAAGAACTTAGGAAGTCCACTGCCATCAATTATCTTTAGAAAGTCAACTAATTAATATAGTTTAGTCTTACAAATTCAGCTCTTTAACTAGTGGCGCACTTTACAAATAAGGCCTTAAAGTCCAACTCATCACAAAACCCCCAACTTTTTTGAAGATCTACTGTATAAACCGGGGCTATAGAAGGATATTTAATCTCATTTTGTATTATTCATTCTTATGAGAGTTTTTTGTTGCAATATTTATCTCAAATCTATCTTAGTGCTTCTTAATTGGTTTTGGAGCTGGATTTTCCTATCGGTTCAAACGATACACGTCTAGGTCCCTCATAAGCCCTATTTACACTACGCCCTGAAAACTGATCCGTGCCCAGCTTGGATCAGTTAACCATACCGAGCTCGGTTCTTACGACCATTTACACACCACGCTAGCACGGTTCCTCACCCCCTAGTGATGATCTATGGTACTACTGCTCTCTAGAGGCGAACAAGCAAATCAACATGGCGGCACACGTAACATTCAGGAAATTTGCAGAGAGTCAGGCGAAGAAGGCAGAGTTGGCTTTTGGGAAGTGGATACGACAAACGATATTCTAATCAGGGCTTGAAGGACACAATTACAGACATTGAGGTTCATCACATTGCTAAGCATAATCATCAGTGGAAACTGATGCTATCTTTACTCAAAGCTAACTAACTCAAAGCTATCTTTATGAATGACTGGAATGTCATGACTACGGAGGCTGACTGTAAGGAGATGACGCGGTCTGTTCATGTGCTCTTTGTTATCTGAGAACCGAGCCAGAACTGAACCTCGCCGAACCCTACTGATGAACTAGTACCACTTTAGAGCAGTTCGGTTGTGTCTGGCATGGTGCGGTTCAGTTTACGAGCCATTTACGCTTAACAGTTATCTTGGTTACCGTGCTCGGACCGATGTTGGCACGGTTTCAAAAGGGTGGTGTAAATGGGGCTATAGAGACTTTCACCACAGCCGCACACTGGGGTATAACACAGAGTCACTCAGACACAGCTCTGCACAGTGAGGCTAGCCTCCACAGCAGCTGCTTCAGGCCTCTGAAGCTTTGAAGGCAGCACTACCAGAATCACTCTGCTTTTTCTCCATTGTTAAATAAAACTAGGCTAGCTGCCAATCTATCTCTTCCTGATTGCACCCTCTGCTGAACCCCGACGGCTCCCAAACTTAGCCACGTGTCTCAGGGTCCCTTGGTTCCCACCATATCGATGGCATAAAAAAAAATGTCTGTAGGCGGAGTTACGTTTTCCCATGGGGTGAGTTACACTTTAAAGGTTTAAGGGGCCTCGCAACAAGGGGCGGAGCTAGAGATAAGCCAATCACTGGCCACCCCTACCACTTTTCCCCCTCTAATACAGACGGTGGCAACAGTAATACTCTCAAGTGGAATATTCAAACCATTTTAATTTTCATATATTAACATTTACTTGACAACAAAGATATAGTGGTTAATTATGCACATAAATATACTAAAATTAAAGTTAAGTACATAATTCATTCTCTTTTCAGAACTAGATTTTGTGTTGCGTCTCCGCAAGTCAGCTAGGAGTCTTCAGTGAAATCATAGATAAATAACTATTTTAAATAATCAATTTATGTATATATTTTTACTTGTAGATATCTTGTTTTTTGCAGAATGATTATTGATAAAAATAATTAATGACAATGGAAACGATGTTTGCCCCAGAACCTAAACCTGAAAGAATTGCATCCACAATATTTGCGTCTATTTGTTAGCAAAGGCAGAAGGAAAGGATAGTTTGTCTTCATTTAGAAAACATGGATGTTGTGCTAATTAATTTTCCTGTTGGAACAGTGTAGCTTAACCCTGAGGTTCTGGTGCCTATCCACTTATGGCAACCCTTCAATTTACATTGGTTATTGAATGGCCGCCCTTATAAAAAATTTTTTGGCTACCCCTCTGCCTCGCTAACCTTAAAAAAAGAAATTTGACAATATTTCATCACAATCCTTTTCTCAGAACAATTAAGATGAAAAAATATTATAATCAGCATGTGACACTAATAATAAATAGCCTTGTGACTGAAACAAACTTGTAAAATCCATTAACTGGATCATAGTTAATCTGGGTGTGACTGCATTCTGAAATCCAACTTCGACTGTACTGTTTTTTTTTACCTTTAAACCAACCTATCAAGATCTCGGGAGTAAAAGCCCTGTTGTAGTTATGGGTGTGGCAATAGCAAGGTGTGGAAATATATAATAGCCCTGATTAAATCGAGATGAAATAAAAAAATAAAAGACTGCTGGTAAAGTTTAAGGAGACAAAGAAATGTGAAGTAAGGAAACCCAAAAGATAAGGAAACTTATAGGTTCTAAAAAGGCTTTCAGGTACAATCAGTTGGTAAAAATACCTTATTAAGAGTTCAAGATCAACTCAGCAATTCTTATCAAAAATATTTTAACCCTTTAAAGCCCGATCCAAGAATAAAACAAAAGAGAAAATTACTTTTTTTGGTTTAAAGTCCTTATTTGGCCTTTTAACAAAATATGTAAAAAGAAAAAACTGAATTTTTTGATATTAATAATTTATTACTATGCGATAAGTCAAAACAATTTTTTGTGTAGTCTTCTACTGGCTGTTATCAGGTATATCTGATTGTGTACAAGAGATTTTGAGCAAAGTTTTTACCATTAAATTATGCCAAAGGTGTCAGACGCAAAACATTTCAGTAACCGTATGTATCAAATATGATACATTTGGCATTATAGGGTTAAAAGGTAACCTTAAAATCCTTTATAAAGTCGCATTTCACACCAATACAAACTAAATTGATAAGATATATCCCTTATTTGTGTTAGAACAAATCTATATTAAGTAATTACATTAAAAACATTATTGTTTATCTTATAAATAACAAAAAAGAAGATATTTATCCCAGTTAAGCATGTATGGCTGCTTAACTGGCTTTCCAAGGAATCAATGTTATATGAAATCTGGAAAAAACTGCAGAAAGATTGAAAAGAAATTTGAAAAAAACAAACATTCCCTGAGTGTTTTGTGGCCTGAAACAGAAGAGGCTTATTTATGTTGAGCTATGAAGAACCCATCTGAATAAAACACTGAGATGGAGCTGTTGTTTTAACCTTTAACACAGACAATAAACACATCACCTTATCTCTGTGAAGTCATTACACGCCGTTTAAAGTGCAGGGACACCCTAGTTTAGATGAACTCATTTAATGTTGTGTTAATTATGTCAGCTGGAAAGTTGAAGGGGTCAAATCCACCCTGCGGTTGAACATTAGCCCTTGCACATGTGGACAATTATCTGCACTAAAAAGCCTGTTATTGAGTAATCTGAGCCCTACTTTTTACCTTCCTACAGCCTATCGCAGCACAGCTTTACCTCAGAACGACATCCAGCTGTTACCGAGCGCTACTAAAAAAGGCTGTTACTCATACGACCGCTGCTGTGGATGACATTCGTGTTTTCCAACGACCGCCGGTGGCCCCATCGACGGGCACACGAAGCCAAAGCGTGTCACTGTTTGCTTTTCCGCTAACGACTCCCTTCAGTTATGACTCAGGCGGTCCTCCTCGGTGACGTTAAGCCCGTCACTCATCAAGCCCAGAAACACCAAAACACTATGGAAGGAAAAATAATACGACGGGAGCGAATCAGCGGCCGGCTGTGGGTTTTAATTCACGGGGATGATAAACAGAAGGCTCTCCATCCAAACACACCCGTTACAACTTCCAACCTCTATGTCATTTGTTAGGATTTTCTGAGACAGAGCAACACAAAGTAGGGCATAATAGGGAAAAAATAGGGCATAAACAAAACATTAAGTCTTTAAGAATAAAATTGGAAAACAAAATTTTTCATCCAGCTCCCAGATTAAACAGTTTAAAGACAATTTTTTGCAGTTACAGCTGCAAGTCTTTAGACATCTAGAAACCTAAGTTTTTTCCTTTTCTTTATTTCAACACAGCTTAATCACAGCCAGAACGGAAAAAGAGTTTCTGAGCAACATAATGCCGCCAATTCCTATTAGATTTAAAATAAGCATTTCATTAACAAACTTAAATCATTGTAGCTCTGCCTGTATATTAAAGGTTGGTGTTTTGTTGAAAGGTGAACATCTGCTCCAGTCTCTCTTGAAGTTTCTAACAGGTTATCTTCCAGGATTGCCTTAAGTTTAGCCCCTTCCACCCTCCCGCCATCTCCGACCCGCTTTGTTGCCAGGGTCGCCAACCGTCCATGGAAAAACGGAATCGTTTTGTATTTAGAAATAGTAGCACCTGTCTCGTATTTAGTGGAAAAGGAACGCACTTTGACCCGTATTACTGTGAGAGTAAAAAAATAGTCAGTAAAAAGCTAATGGAAAATAAAGAACAAGGGTATGTTAGATACAAAACTAAGGGTAAACATTGTGACCAATGAGCTGACAACATATATGTGTAACATATATGTAATGATCCAGAATACCCTCATCCCATTGGTTGAGCCAAGTGTCGCTCATGGAGATGATAGCGTGAGACAACAGAGCAATATGGGGGACGAACGGAGTTATTTAGTTTGTTTACAAGTTTCCCCAGTTTTGTTTTTGCCCTTAAATTTGGCCTTTTTTTTTTTTTGTTTTCTTTTTTTTTTTTTGCTTTTAAGCAGGACAGGTTTATGTTTAAGATATGTATTTTATTCAGCAAAGTTTG
>NW_015150464.1:436296-441873 GCF_000732505.1 Cyprinodon variegatus
TTATGTATAATATATTACATTTCTGACTGTATATCCCTGTAATTATTACACACTGTAGCTTTAAAGTGAATGCTGTTAATTTGTTTTTCGTGTGTTCATGTCACTTACAAATATGCATCTATTTCAATGCAGATTTAAGTCAAAACAATAATTTCACCCACAAAGGGGGGCTTTAAAAAAAAAATTTTTAAAAATCACCAAGCCAGGAGTGGTGAAGGCAATCGGGTCGGCTGGCACGCACATGAGGTGTTCCTTTATTTTTTTTTCAGGGAGTTGGCAACCCTATGTGTTGCTCTTGCTGAAGAAGTCCATCCACCATGTTGTAGGGCCTCACTGTGTTTTGCATGTAGGAAAATAGTGTCGTTTCTGCGTCATTTGGCGAGAGCATATTCTGAATGAAGGTTGATTTACCTCCTTGGCGTATGAGCAGGTTTTGCAAAGGTCTGGTCGTTAACCACACATTTGATTCGGGCGTGTTGGAGCACGGACGCATATGGATGATTTATTTCTCTTTGAGATTTGCACTTTGACATTGTTCTGCTTTAAACTGCAATATTTGGATTTATTTGATGCTGTTTTGTCAATTAATTTCTCAAACCCACCTCTGAGGATGGTGACTCTTCAATTAATAAATGATTTAGAAAAGAGCCTCATAAAAAAAAAAAAGTATGAGTAAATGAGACGAACTGAGTCTGGACTGCTCACATCAACACCTACAGCTGTCTCAAGTGGTTGGTGACAGCGCCTGCGAGAGGAGCTGCGCGCTGCAGACGCACCGTCACATCTGCTGCGAGGACAGCCTAAGATGAGAGGCGTGTGCGGTGGCCAGGGTGCTTCGCCTGGAATGTCACTGAAAGAGTTCCTCCTCCACGTGTTTTTGTTGCTACTGCTGCCAGCGACCATGACTGTTGGGAAACTGGTTGTGATTTTCCAGCCTTGTGGGAGGATCTTTGCATGATGGGGCTTCTTCTACCAACCTGATCTCAGCTGACCCACTTTGAGGGCAATACATGACTCTAATATGAGTGCTGCTGGAGCTACAGTAAGAAGGCTTGTTTGTTCTTATATCTCCGAGCACTCCCTCTGAAACTGGCAGCTTCTAGAAAGTCTGAAAGATTAGAGGCAACACAATGCGCCTCTTATAATCAACAAACAGTTATTGAAGTCGACTCTCATCCAAAGTATTTAGAAAACAAAGGGATGAACCGACGCAGCAATCTGGACGGACGGAGGACTGATTCTCATTCGCATCACGGCACAAGTGCTTTTTGATCTTTACAAACACTCTCTCTCACACACACTGAGTCATAAAGCTCTGAAGGAATAACAGCTATTCCAGGCACAATGAGAAGTATTTGAGAAATGTCTGCGTTGGGATGGAAGTGGGTGGTAACCATTCAGGAAGGAATGCAAAACCGGGTCTATTGCATTAATTAGTTTTGACTGGTGGTTTTCAGCTGGTGAGTCGGATCTCTGAGCAGCTACCTTTAGACTTAACCAGGGTTACCCTCTATGGATGGAGGCCAGTTTTTGGAAAACCAGAGGAACTGTCTTATTTGATTCATTTAAATAGGTGGAAACTATCAGAATAAAGAACTAGAGTCATGCTTAAAAAGCGAATACTGGGGTTTCAAGTGAAAAAAATGTAATACATAAACATGAATACAGAATTTAGTACATCCATACAATCTACTAATATTTTTTTAAATCGCCTGGTATAGCTCCCACTGGATTCCTGGCAGAATCAGAAGCGATGTCTTTATTTTTAAACATGGCCGCCGTATCTCAATCAAGCTTAAGTTTTGGGGAAATCTATGAGTTGATTTGGAGGCTAAGTTTATTCATGTCAAAACCAGTTCTATCCAGATTTAGGGATTATTTCTTTCTTTATACACTGGAAAAAATCTAAATCTAGATAAGTAATTTTTTCTTAAAGTAAGTATTTGTTCTTGAATTCAGGAGGTAAAAGAGACATTATGCCAATGGAACAAGACAATTTACCTTTAAAATAAGAAAACACAATTGCATTGTCTTATTTCAAGTGCATCTTATCTAAATATCTTATTTTAAGAGTAAAAACACTCATTCCATTGGCAGATCATCTTATTCAAATATTCAAATTAAGGGTAAATACACTTAATTTAAGAATGTTTGTACTTATTTCTAGATCGTTTTTCCAGTGTATGTGTCTGGTTTGCTATTTACCGTAATTTCATCCAAAGGGGTTAAAGGCAACTTTAAAAAAAAAATAAATCTGGCCTCTATTTCTTGTTTTAAGAATTTTTTTTTAGTTTATTTTGAAATGAAACCATCAAGTTCTCTTATTTTTTCCTCTTTAGGTTACGTCTCTGCTCCAGTGAGGGGAGGTATTTTCTCTCAGCATAAATAGGAGCAGCCTTGCTGCTTCTTCTCATCTTAAAGCTCAATCTCACAATCAGAAAATCTTGCCGATGTCTTGCAACTCGATATAAATAAATCAACTTTTGTCAACAGAAGCTTAAGTGTCGACTGAAAACATCTTGATGAGAGACGCAAAATTAGAAAAGTAATTCAGGCGCACATTTAGGTAATCCAAACCTAAGTAATGTTAACATAATTCAGTAATTATGGTAAAATTGATTAATACACTGGAAAAAATTGAAATCTAGATAAGTCATCTTTTCTTAAAATGATTGCATTTGTTCTTGGATTGAGGAGATAAAAGAGACAGTTTGCCAATTGAACAAGACAATTGACACTTAAAATAAGAAAACACAATTGCATGGTCTTATTTCAAGAGCATATCATCTAATTATCTTATTTTAAGAGTAAATATACTGATTCCATTGGCAAACTATCATTTATTGACTAAAATTAAGGGTAAATACACTTTATTTAAGAAATTTTTACTTATTTCTAGTGTATATAAAAACTACTCAGCTACACTGCAAAAAAATTAACTCTAAATAAGTAATTTCTTTCTTAAAATAAGTGTATTTTTTCTTGAATTAAGTATTTAAGTGAGACACTTTGCTAATGGAACAAAACAATTTACACTTAAAATAAGAAAAAACAATTGCATTTTCTTATTTCAAGTGCATAATATCTGAATACCTTATTTTAAGAGTAAAAATACTCATTCTATTGGCAACTCATCTTATTTACCGGCTCAAATTAAGGGTAAAAACCCTTAATTTAGGACATTGTTACTCATTTTGAGATCGTTTTTGCAGTGTACTTTTTGCAGCAAATAACAAAATTCTTAAATACTGATCTATAAATTCTCCCAAGACAATGCTTCAGTTTGCAGTTTAACTTTAGTAATTTAGACTCCAACATGGGATGCAATGAAGCATAATGTGAGCGGCTCTGATCTAACCTGATCACTAAGCTGTAGAAACTCAAACAGTGAGCCGTTCTACCAACAGGGTGGAGGAGCTCTGAGGAGCAGCTCTCTGCAGCACCTTGCATTCTGCATTATGACAACACAGCAAAGCATGCACAGAATGCACACCTTATGGTAATATGCCACCCTGCCTGGCTTTCCTCATATCTCCCTTTGTGTTTGTTGTGCTTTGACAAACACGACGGACGCCCTGCGGGACGTTACGACACAGTTCCCGTGAAGCTGATAGCACGGCCCCGAAGATCACTCCGTCCCAACAATGCTGGGCTGAAAATAACACAGTTTGCGGACAGGAAAAACACGTGCTCTGCTCATTACACACCCCTCCCACTTAAGCCTTTCCATTGTTAAGATGGGAGGATCAGTTTGCGCACACGCAAAGAAGCTGGTCTGACAAGGCCTCATCCTGGTTTTACAATGGACAACAGAACTGGACAAACAAGGAACCAGGAGCGCTGTCATACTCTGAGCCGCCTGATTCTTCTTTAGATCTCATCTTATGGTTTAAAAATTTCTGTCTTTTAAAAGGGCTTTAAAATGTTAAATGATAAAATCCTATGTTATGTAGATTTGAATATTTATATACGCAGTAAAGAACCTGGTAGGTTGTAAAGGTTGTAGGTAGAAAACGGCTATTCCTTTTTTTTTGGTAAATTGTTGGTTTTGTTTTGATATTGTTGTTTTGTTGTTTAATGTTGAATTATTTGCTAAAAAAATAAAGTGAAAGTAAAGTGAAGTGAAGTCTTCTTGAGTCAAATTTTATTTTTTATAACGATAAACACACAATTTCCTGACCATAATCAGATTGTATATATAGTGCATCTGGAAAGTATTGACAGTGATGCACTTTTTCCACATTTAGTTCTGTTAGAGTCTTATTCCAATCGGTACTTAATTCATTTCTTTCTTCAAAGTTCTTTACAAAATGCCCCATGATGTATAACTTCTTTCATAATGGGGTTTTATGAATATTGAAGAAAGATTCATTTATTAGTATTTAGAATAAGGATGTAACTGGACTGAACGAGCAAAAAGTGAATATTTGGACACTATATGAGAAAAACATGGTTTAAAAATAGGGCAATAGAAGCACACATCCCAACACTGTTACTGCAAAGCACGCAAACACAAATCACAACATTTTTGCAGGTAAGGTTCATTGTTGTAGGTGATTAAAATTTCAAACACAAGAAGATGATCCACAGAGGACCGAATAGCCAATTGGCAAATATGGAAAAAAGCAAAATACAGCAAGCAAAAAAAAAAAAAAAAAGCAAATAAAAACAGCACAAACATCATTTTAATGTGATAGTAATGGACGAGTAGATATTCCTAACCTGCAAAATGATTCCTCCATATAATATCAGCGATAGTCATTGGTGGGCCACCAGCTGGGTGTGGTTTACCTTTCTCATGGTCAGTCTTTATCATTTCCGTTATGGGAAGATCAAAAGAGTTCAAGTTAAAAGGATCAAAGGGCCGATTCCGGTCCTGGAAAACAGAAAAAAAAAACATTCAGAAATTAATGTTGTTCACAAAAACATGAATATATACTTAAGTGACTAAAGTTGAGGCCTGTATCATGAAGCAGGATTACTGGGTTAGCGAAACTCCAGGTTTAACCCAAAATTTCCGGTACCACAAAGCTGGATTCATTCTTAGTGAGGCTAGTCACCGTGGTAACGTACTCTGAAGAGCAAACCTGCTCCGAAACAAGCTAGCTTTCAGGATTGACCAGAATCCTGGAAAACACTCCATCCGGCAGCCAATCAGCTGTTCAGAAAACAATGACGTGCCCTTTAACTATAGACCCGATTTATTCTGAGAGAAAAACAATTTAAACAAAACAAAATCACAGTAAGAGAACCTGAACACCGAATAACAGCTAAAACCAACTATGTTCTGGACAAACTGAGTAGTTTTTTTATTTACTTTTCATAGCAATCTTTTAATGTTCCGCATTTGTTTCCCCCTGTATAATGTCCTCATTCACTAGTTTCATTTGAAACTAATATATGAAGCTAAATAAAAAATATATATAATGAAAAAAATCAGAGCATAAACATAAGAAGATCCTTTGGATCACTATGACAATTACTTATGCCCCATCCTGGTAGGATTTTATGCCATCGCTAGTCAGTCAGTCAAAAATCAGGCTGTTAGATCTCTCTCTCTCTCTCTCTCTCTCTCTC
>NW_015150464.1:443461-446931 GCF_000732505.1 Cyprinodon variegatus
CGTCATATGCTTCGTTGATCTGATTGATTTATTTTGCCCGTCTATCACCAACATAGGCCAATCAGCTAACCAGTATTTTCGCCGCTTCCCAAAATTACTTCAACGGAAGGTTTCCAGATGGATATGCGGAGCAAATCCATCTGGCGGAGTCAGGTTACATTCTTACCCCCATGGGATTGGTAATTGCCACTCGTTGCCACTCCTAGATTTTTTAAAATCAAATTTAAAATAAATTGTCTCCCACACAGTGCATGAACCTTTGCAAAACTAAAGAGATTCTTTGGTGAAAAACTGCTGTGTTCTAGGAGCGCTAATGAGCGTTATCGGATATCCTTCCTCCCTGTAGCTGTTACGCTTTATAACCATCACTAAACATCCCAAACACACACACAATAGTTTTTTTAAATTCCAGTTTTTTTTTTTATTCTTTCACCAGTCTTTAATCACTGTTTTGAATATTTGTACGGGATTTTTTAGTTCATGTTCCTAAATTTCTTTTACCTTTGTGTATTTACATGCTTCCATTTGCCTTTCACATTTTCATTCACCCACAGTGGGATAACAATCTATGTACTTTAATAATTAAAAAAATTGAAAAATATAATGGTTCCAATACCTTTAAATAAAATCCACAGAGAAAAACAATAATAAACAGATAAACAGAGTCACCTCTTTCAGATTTACACACAGCTAGGTTGAGGTTATTTTATTTTTCCGTTTGGTCTGCATATAAAAGAATAACCACTTTTAAAGTCACAAATTTCTGCATAGTGCCTCACATAAAAAACAAACAACACATAAGGGAGAGGTTACATTTCCTATAGCACCAATGCATTGACCTTTTTCCCTAACCGTTGGCGTAAAGTGTGAATCCTACAGAGAAAGATAAAGCTGCCAAATCAACACTTTTCTCTATTTATGTACCTCAGGATACCCGAAAAAGTCACAATCCTGCAGCACAATATCAATCAAAGATCTTTTTATGTGAAATGTTAATACGTCAACCTAGAGCTCAGGATGGTCAGTGCATTTCTAAACAGGGAAATAAAGATCTTTATTTTACCATTTTGCTGCCCCTTAAGAAAAACGGATAAGGATGCATCAAAGTACACATTTACAACTGCTGTTGAGATGATAAAGGCTTTTAAATTGAGGAATGTGTTGCTGTTCTTCATATTCAATGACAGTAATTTGGTCGTACTGAAAATAAAATATTGCAACACCGTGTTGTGCAGGAAAGCACGATAGAGCAGTACGCAGGAGTGGGACTAAAAATGAGTCACATGGTGAAGTAGGTTTAAAATATTTTTGGTTCTCTAAAGCCAACTCATCTTGCTGCAAAATCTAGATGGATTTTAGATTAAGTAAGTATTCCAACAGAGTCGGATGCCACAGGGATCTATGTTTTATTTTCCCTCTGACTAATTTTAATTTGATGGGGGGTCGTAATCTATCAAATATATTCACAGATAATTGGGCAAAATGGAAAAAAGAAGCAAAATCTATAGAAATATTGTCCATTATGTTTAATTAGATAATTAATTGAATCTAATAATTGTATTACTCATCTCCTGCATATACTTTGCATACAAGTTAAATTAAAATGATGGTTAATCTACTAAAGCTTTGGTGGGTTTATCATTTTTGGTTATATAGATATATAAACAAAAAACGTTTCTAGAAGCTTATTTTATAACATAGCCTGGTAAATTCATTTAATGTTTTTTTTTAGTAATTGCATAAAACTTCTATGAAGATGTTAATTGAGCTATGAACTCTAAAAAAAAGTGTCATCACCAGGCGTCCTTCAGGCATTAATATGATAACTCTGGATCACCAAAATGCAGAAATTAAGTTTAAAGCGCTAAATGCAAAAAAAGAAAAAGTAAAAACTTAAAAGTAATTAAGTTAAAATATTGTTTAATTAAAGCTGTGTTTCATGCAAGTTTCAGTAGTTAAAGATCGGAGTAGAAACAGGCTAACAGGCAGGGATCTGAGGCCTTACGTTAAGTCTCCTTTTGGGGGTAAAATGACTGAACTTCTCCACGGTTTGTTGATGCATTCATCAGAGAAGCATGTGTCCTGATGAAATGCCCACAGATAACTTCTAACCAGAGCTGGAAGGCTGCAGTCTTGGCAGCTGTGTCCTGTGTCCGCCACACGAGCCGAGGGCCACATTGTTTGGACACCGCAGCTATTGTTGCCCCATTGGGCTGAGCATTCAAAAGTGTTATTCCCCCCACTCAGGTCCTGACTGCTCCACACAGATAAAAATCTGCCCACTTGGTACAAACCGTAAACACTCGAATCGCTGAGCTGCTCATTTTTCCTCCCCACCTCTTTCCCTACTCTCAGACACGTGGTGAGCGCGATGATGGAACGCAGATGGAGATGCCGTTTACGAGCTTAGACTCGGCATTTGAACACAACACTTTATTTAGTGGAGTTTGGAAAATAGGTTTTACCTCTTATAACCGTGTATTGGCTCAATTTTTTCCCTCATGACTCATTAATTAACATTAATGACTTCATGTGGGAAAAATTAAGATAAGAAACATTATGCAAAGAAAAATAAAAGGGAATGACTTCACAACTGAGGAAAAAAGATCCTTGTTTTCCATTCAAATGATACATCTCGGCACGATGGTGGCAACATCATGCCGAGGAGTTATTCCAAAAACAGGGTGAATGGCACAAAGATGTTGGAATAAGGAGAACACCTCCATAATTCTCCTCAACTTAGCAGGAAGATGTTAAAAACATAGCTGTGTGTTAGCTGCACAATTATCTTAAACGTGCATCCAAACAGGTTTCGAAATCTTTAAAGGAGACTAACATCAAAGACTTCAACACGATTGAAAAGTTTTCAACTATGCAGGAGAGATTAAACTTTGCCAGGAAGTTTTCTGTTTCAAACAAACTTTATGAATTCAGCCAAGAAAAATAGCAAACTTTACAACCAAAATTATGGTAATTTTCTAAAAGGCTTCAAAAGATCTTCTCATTTGAAGTGCAAAAAAAAGCAGACAAGAAAATATACATTTTTTAACCTAACTTGGTTTTCCATGAAATTAATAACTCTGTAAAGAGCATCATTTAAAAACAGAATTCATACAGCACTTTATATTGCCATAAAATAAATAGAGCTTTTATCTATTCAATTAGAAATCAGGTGGGTCCATGCAGATGGCAAAAATAAACAAATTTTCTTGACACAGCTACATCAAGGTTCCATTTTGGCTCTCGTTTAGGAAGCTTTTAAACGGTCATAGCAACAACTTTTTAAACAAATTTATCAACAATTAGAACAACAAGAGAATGTTTATAGTGGTGCAAAACAGAAATATTACATTGAAGTTGAACTCCTGGTTGCCATATCCTAGAATTTCTGCAATAGAGCTGAAAAATGGCTTCCTGTCTGTGTCAAGTGGAACAAAAAAAACGATAAAAAAAAAGGGGTGAACATCTGC
>NW_015150464.1:448626-451099 GCF_000732505.1 Cyprinodon variegatus
CTATGGAATACAGACTGATAAACTCCTTAAATTTTAACGGTAGAAATTTGAGGGAACTAGAATAGTTTCTAAATGACCAATAAAATGCGATTTGTTTTTAATCTATGGAATACAGACTGATAAACTCCTTAAATTTTAATGGTAGAAATTTAAGGGAACTAAAATTTTTTCTAAATGACCAATAAAATGTGATTTGTTTTTTTTTTATCTATGGAATACAGACTGATAAACTCCTTTAATTTACATAAATTGAAAAGGTGTTTCCCACTTCAGATATAAAGCTTGTCTCTTATTATTTGCAAAGAAAATAAATCTTGGTGTAGCTGGGTTGTCTAAAGGTTAATATGGGAAAATACAGTATAAAAATGCACACAGCCTCTCCCTCCTTAAGGATCTTTGACTCAGCGTATCCTGCATTCCATCGATATGTCCATTTCATTAAGACATTTTAAATTGAAAAAGCTTCCTGGATGGGAAGAAAAATGTTTTCAAACTTGAAAAATCAAGTCCAGTAGATTTTGTTTTTACTTTTTTACCTTTTTTGGAATGACTATGTTGTCCCTGCATGATTTCATTTATTAAACATCTTTTCTCATCTATAAAAGAAAACATGTTTTTATTTCAAGAAGCTCTGTGAGGTATACTCCAAGCAGATCTCCATACCATACTTTCTGTCAGTTAAGTGCCACTTACTAGCCTCCAAATAGCAGCTTTTGAATGTCCAGAGGGCTTTTACAGATTCAGGCAAAACACCATTTTTCTACCATGAACCGCCATGTTGGAATAATCTACAAAAGGTTCTCACAATCAAAACACATCTATAAAGGAAGAATATTATTGTTTTCCCGGAGAAATTAAATAACCTTTTTTTTGTTTTACTTTTTGTGTCTTACTGGGGTTTTTCCTTCACTGCAAAAACCATCTAAAAATGAGAAAAAATGTCTTAAATTAAGTGTATTTACCTTTAATTTGAATAGTTAAATTAGACAATTTGCCAATGGAATGAGTATTTTTGTCTTAAAATAAGATAGTTAGATAATATGCACTTGAAATAAGAAAATCCAGTTGTGTTTTCTTATTTTAAATGTAAATTGTCTTGTTCCATTGGCAAAGTTTCTCAATTACCTCCTCAATTCAAGAAAAAAATGCACTTATCACAAGAAAAAATTTAGATTAAAAATGTTTGCAGTGTTTTTTTAAATACAGTTCTCATTTTCTGGATGTCATCCTGACAAGGTCTCCTTTGTAAAAGGAAACTCTAAAGTCATACATAAAAATAATAACAATTGCATTAGAGCCCATAGTGGCTAGAGGTAATTTTCTACAAGAACTTTAAATATAAGGTAAAGTTGAGGAGGCTTAAGTAAATTTGCTCCCTTATGTAAATCTCACTAGCTATGCCTTTAAACGGCTGCCGCTGTTTTGCATGACCATGAGGCAGCGTTTAACCAGGAGGCTGTTCCTGTTCATCTGTCGTCTCATTTGCACTCAGGAGACTCGAGCGATAATTTCCATCAGCATCATCCGATCGTTTGAGAAGCTCCCATAATTTCCCATAATCCCCACCACTGCCACGTTCTGTCGAATTCCACTCATTCCTCTGGCTCGGAGGAGGCAGCAGGCAGGTACAAGCACATAAGAGTGCACGTGGCTAGAGAGTTCAACCTGGGGAGATTTAAAGAATGAAAACTACTAAGGATTGGTGAGGCCAGCAGGTGATATGCCTCGGCTTCATGCGGAACCCTTACTTTGCATCTCAGAGCCACTTTTTAAAGACAACCAGACTAAAGCTGTAACTGCAGAAACAGCAGTTAGTCCATACACAATAAATATTTTATTTAATTCAATCCATTTCAATTGTAGCATTACATTTGGCAAAGCTGGAGCGGAGGAGGTTGCAGCTTCAGTCTGTTGGTTTCTATCAGCACACGGCGGGTTTCATAAAACGTGACGTGTGGCCCCCTGACCATGTCTCTCGGAGATAACTCCAGCTGTAATTCGGGCAGAGGCTGCAGCACCAACCGTCAGACAGACATAGGAAACCGTCATGGAGACAAACTGACACAAACTCAAAAGCATCTCTTCAAAAGGCATTGCTGATCTACCAGTTTCTCTGACATTTTGGCTTAACCGTCGTCTTCTCCCGTTTGATCAAGCAGCTACTTTGTTTCAATTGAAGTCAGTAACATGGGGGACTGGGGGTGGGGGGTATCCTGTTGACTTACTTTATGCCTGTTCGTCAGTCAGCTAAACATAGATCTTACATGTGACAAACCATATGCTGCGAGGGCTCATGTTATGTTATTAGCGACAAGTTGAAATCATTTTAATTGCTTTAAAGCAGGGGTGTCAAACCACATCAGCGTAATTGCTGTCCTTAAAGGAAAATTCCGGTTTTTAACACTTTTAGCCCATTTTCTGTAGTGTCCAGGATGAAATCGAATGATCGACACCAAAATTTTGACAATTGGTC
>NW_015150464.1:452659-454507 GCF_000732505.1 Cyprinodon variegatus
TTTTACTCCTAAAATAAGATAATTAGATAATATACACTTGAAATAAGACAAAGCAATTGTTTTTTTCTTATTTTAAATGTAAATTGTCTTGTTCCATTGGCAAAGTGTCTCACTTACCTCCTCAATTCAAGAAAAAATGCATTTAATTTGAGCAAAAATTACTTATTTAGATTTAAATTTTTTGCAGCGTGCGACTGAAAAGATAACTTTCCACTTTTCACTAAAGGATTAAAACTGGGTTAAATACAGAAAGTGTTTTTTCAGAAAAATGTCCCTCAGAAACATGTTTATATTCCTGAATACATGTCCTTTTTTTAGTTAGAATTATTTCTATTGTTTAGAAGGTAAGATTGCATTACCTTTAGGATCTATATTAATTAAATTTTCATACAAAAAAAGATTTTTCTTTGATCAAAATATTACATATTGAGTTTATTGGTAAGCAGGAAAAATATGTATGCATCTAATATGCATTTCAATTTTCTTATAATTATTATTTTTTTAATCCTGTAAAAACTTTTGACCAAACATACTAAACTATGTTTCATTTTGGCTCATTCTGTTTAGAGAACTGCTTACACTGTTTGCCTATGAGCGTGGGATAATAGGGAAACAACATTTCAGTTCTCACTTCACAATATTTGTACTGTGTCTGTATTTATTCAAATACCAATTTCCTTGTTAGCAGGCAGATTATTTCCTCAACCAATTCAGAAACTTAACTTTTATCTTTCATAAAACACAGCTTTTAGGTCTTCTTCCACTAGAAACAGACATTATTAATGACTGATTCAGTGTTGCATGAAATACAAAACTGGAAGAGCTAATAAGAGCTTAGCGGTAAACTTTAAAAACTTTATAATTGTGAAAAAAGGGGAAATGATACAGTTGTTCACTGCAACCAGTTGCTTCAAGAATGTCACCTAAGGAAGGACTGTGTGAGAGTAATTTAATCTCTGCATATGTCCAGCTGCAGCATCAAGAAGACCAAGGAACACAGCAGTGGTAAAGCAGACAATACTAAAAACTGTAATACAATATCTGAAAATGGAACGAATGCTAACCTTCCTAAACTTATAGGAGGAGAATTAAGTAGAAGAAACTAAGATGGCAGGACTGGAGTAGCTCAATGGAAAAAATAGAAATCTAGATAAGTAATTTTTTCTTAAAACAAGTGCATTTGTCCTTAGATTGAGGAGGTAAAAGATACATTTTGCCAATGGAACAAGACAATTTACATCTAAAATAAGAAAACCCTATTGCATTGTCTTATTTCAAGTGCATATTATCTAATGATCTTATTTTAAGAGTAAAAATACTCATTCCATTGGTAAACTATCTCATTTACCTTCTCAAATTAAGGAAAAATACACTTAATTTAAAATTTTTTTGCTTATTTCTAGATCGTTTTTCAAGTGATATCCACTGTTTAAGTGGAACAAACATTTAACAGTAAAACAAACTTTGCCCACCATTTTTATGGCAATTATGGAAGAGATGCAACAACAAATATATTCTTGAAAGGCATAAAAAGTTAGTTTTGCAGTTTATCTCAAAACCAAGTGGGAGAAACAGTAATAATGTGGACACACTGCATATTAAGCAGAGGTGTCAAGTAACGAAGTACAAATACTTTGTTACTGTACTTAAGTGCACTTTTTAGGTATCTATACTTTACTCCATTACTTATTTTTCTTCCTACTTCTGACTTCTACTCATTACATTTTCACACAAGTATCTGTACTTTCTACTTTTTACATTTTTTAAACAAATGTTACTCTTGGCTTCGGTTTCATGTTTATAAATATTTATTTCCCGTCATGTGCTCCATCCAATGCAGATCATTGG
>NW_015150464.1:456626-463946 GCF_000732505.1 Cyprinodon variegatus
CATATCGGATATCGGCAAAATTCCCAATATCGTGCATCCCTAGAAGATACCCTAACATAGTTATCTGAATGAGCACTGACACTATGTGGAACCGATGGTAAAATAACCAAAATCATTTCCCTAATTTTGAAAATTAAATATGCATCCCCTGGTCAGGCGTAATATTATGACCACCTAATACTGCTGTTAGTTTGTTAAAATGTTCTCTTTGCAGTTTATTTGTTGGGAGGAAGAAAAATAACAAAATTATTTTAGTATTTTTAACTAGGTTCGTGCTTCGATGGTGCAGCGTTTAGCGCTCATGACTCCTGTACGGAGGCCTTAGTGCTCGACGCGGCCGACCCAGGTTCGAATCTGACCCGTGGTCCTTTACTACATGTCTCTCCCCCTCTCTCGTACCCCCTTTCCTGTCAGCCTACTGTCCCAAAAACGAGCCACTTGAGCTGTAAAAACTCAAACAAAAACAAAAAAAAATTATCAGAATGTCCCTAAAACCAAAACTGTTTCAGAGTTCCTGAGCCTTTTTTTCTAAATCCTATAAAAAGGACTCAAAGCTGATAAATGCAGACGAGTGGAGAAGGCTGTCTGTTATGGTCTGATCCAGCAGATCTCCAACTGGAAGCCTCCAAAATTTGCTAGATGAAAAACTCAGATACAGGGAGGCCCAGACATTAGAATTTACAAAACACCAAGGGTTAAAGAGCTCATGCTACTGCTTACATTTATGGGTCTAATTCCTCCATTCATCAACTGATCACACTAATTGGTGGACATAAAGATATGTCTGATCTGCTTAGAGTCAGATTAAATGATTTTCTGCATAAAGAGTCAGCTGGGAACCCATATAGACCTTAAAATGTTTTAAAATGTAGTGACATACAAATATCTGCACACTTATGGATTTCTTAAGTATTTTCCAAAATTTCTTCAGGTCTTTTCAGACAAAGATAACATTGGAAGAACAAATCGTAAGTTTGATGATGACTTCTAATTAGAGGGGAAAAACACTAGCCAAACCAGGATGGCCCTGTAAGGAAAAAGCCATTCCCATTGAAACCTAATAACTGGTTTTGCCACCCATGGCGTCAACAGTTGCCATCGAGAGTCTGACAAATGGAGTCTCACTCTCTCTTTATGCTTTACTGCTTTAATTCAGTAAAACTGGAAAGTATATGAGTATCTCCATTAAATTAGAACAGACTTTGACTAGGCCACTGGAAATCTTCCCATTTCATTCTTATTTATTTAATTCAAGGATAGACACACTGCTGTTTGCACTGCAAAAAATGAAATCTAAAAAAGTAATTTGATCTTAAAACAAGTGAATTTTTACTTCAAAGAGACTATTTGTCAATGGAACAAGACAATTTACATTTAAAATAAGAAAAAAACAATTGAAATGTTCTTATTTCAAGTGCATCTTATCTAATCATCTTGTTTTAAGAATAAAAATACTCATTCCATTGGCAGATGATCTTATTTACCTTCTCAAATTAAGGGTAAATACACTTAATTTAAGACATTTTTACTTATTTCTAGATAGTTTTTGCAGTGTGGATCACTGCCCTGCTTTATAACTAAAAACTGCTTGACCTCCTATTAAGATAAACCCATTTCAAGAAACTCTCCTTTATAATTTTCCAGAATTAGAGCAAAAGCAAGTTGTCCAGAATGTGAAGCAGTAAAGCCACCTCAGAACATCATACTACCACCACCGTGGTTCTCACTGTGGTTTGCTGCACTGGAAAAAAATCTAAATCTAGATATGTCATTTTTTTCTTAAAATAAGTGCATTTGTTCTTGGATTAAGGAGTTAAAAGACATTTTGCCAATGGAACAAGACAATTTACACTTAAAATAAGAAAACACAAATGCATTGTCTTATTTCAAGTGCATATTATCTTATTATAAGTGTAAAAATACTCATTCCATTGGCAAACTACCTCATTTACCTACTCAAATTAAGGGTAAATACACCTAATTTAAGACTTTTTTACTTATTTTTAGATCATTCTTCCAGTGTGAAGACTCGGATCTTTAAAAATTGCTTTGTAGCCTTCTCCACATCGACATATATTAATGAATCACCGCATATATCTTATTATATTCAGGTGTGTTTTGTTACATTTTTGCCAAATAGTCAAAACTAATTTGTGTTTCTTTTTTGTTTATTTGGCTCTATGTTGAATTGGACACAGTTTCAAAACTGCAATTCGTATTTTCTCAGGCAATTTTCAAATAAGGTGATTATTTTAGCAGGGGTGGAGCTAGATGGGGGGCCAGGGGTGGCCATGTATTGGTAGCCAATCATTGGCCACCCCTACCATTTATTTTCCTCTAATACAGATGGTGGCAACAGTGATATTCTCAAGTGGAATATTCAAAACACTTTAAATTTTCATATATTAACAATTACTTTCCAATAAAAACAAAGCGGTTAATGATGCACATCAACATACTAACATTAAAGATGATAACTAAAGAATTGAAGCAGAAATAGATTTTGTGTTTTATGGGGTAAAGAGAAGATGATGCGTCTCTGCAAGTCATCTAGGAGTCTTCGGTGAAATCATAGATAAATAACTATTTTAATAAAAACATATTAATCATTTTATGTAGATATTAGTACTTGTAAATATCAATTTTATGCAGAACGATTACTGATAAAAGTAGGTAAGTAAAGACAATGGAAGGGATGTTCACCCAGAACTTGAACCTGAAAGTATTTGATCCACTATACCTTTTATTTAGAAGCACGGATGTTTAAATATATTTTTTTTATTTTTTAAGAAAGGCTGTGGAAAAGTATAGTTTGACTTTATTTATAAAATATGGATGTTTTTCACGTTCATTTTCCTGTTGGAACAGCATAGACTGACCATGAGGTTTTGGTGCCTATCTACTTTCGGCCACCCTGATAAAAATTTTCTGGTTACGCCTCTGCATTTTAGTGGGACCAAAACAGAAGAAATCTGCAAAACTTAAGCAGTTTAGAGAGAAAACATCCTAATTTAGAGGTAGAATCCAGAGAAAACTTCGGATCATGCAGTGAGCAGGTGATTGTGTGGCAGGGTTACCTGGAAAGGCAGCGCGTTGTTGCTGTTGTCCGTCCTGAACGCAGCGTCCTCCATCCAGGGTTTGGGAGCGAGAGGAACACCGGGTCTGGGGAATTTGGGCGGTGCTATGACATTGCTGGTGTAAGACTTTTTCATCGGGGAGATGGGGTTGAGGGGAGACGGCACCCCGACGCCGACTCCGACCCCTACGCCCACGGCTCGGCGCGGGTCCCTGCCCGGCTGCAGCGCGCTCCAGGGGCTGGACGCGGAGCTCCAAGCCGCGTTCTGCTGATTATTCCAGGCAGAGGAGGAAGTCGGGGAAGACGACGAAGAACCTTTGCTGTTGTTCATGATGGTTTGATAAGCGTTTCTCTGGGGAAGGGGCCCCTGGCTGGGACTGACCGGGGATCTCCTATGCTGCTGCTGCTGCGGAGACAGACCGACCTGCGGGGAGAAGTTCCCCCCAAACACCGGGCTGACGTGGGGGAAGTTCTGGAAAAGCATCGTCCCGTTCACCGACGGCATTCCTGGGAAAAAGCTATCCTCCACGGTGTTGGTGGTTCCCGTGGACCAAGTGCTGCCGAATGAGGAGGGAGGAGAGCTGAGGGATCCTCCGGTGTCCTGGTGGAAGCCCAGCCCGGGGAGGATCGGCGACTCCATGGGGGCTCTGCTGTCCCTCAGCGCGGAAGCCGCTTGGCTGCTGCCGGTAGACGGGCTCTCCGACTCGGATGAAGATGAAGCGGGATCCGATGACGGGGTGGAGGGAGGAGGGTCTGCTTGTGTCGGATCTTGCTGCTGATGAGGCTGCGCTTTGTTTTTGTCCATCAGTAAATCATCCTGCATGGTGTGTGGAGCTGCGACAGGAGGACAAAAACACTTTGAGTCAATCGGAATATTTCTAAGGAGATCATATAGAGGACTCCTACGGCAGCCGGAAAGGAAAAAAAGACATTAAAGGACACGCGATCAGCAAAAATCACCCCCCAAAAAACAAACAAAAAAACTTCCACAGAGAACAAAGTTGATGTTAAATCCCCACTAAGGATATGGCAGCAGATAATCACCAGATTTCGCCACGTCTCGTGTTTTTTTCCCCCTTCCACGCAGGAACTCTGCAATGTGAAACTGATCTGCGCTTTTCTCGCTTTAAGGACCTCCCCTGACATTCATTTGCATATGTCAGTAAATACAGCTGCCCTTCAACAAGGTGAAAAGACACCTTGACAGCATATTTATAACGAAATCCCAAAAAAGGGAAACAGAAAGTAAAAAACAAAACAAAAAAATTATTTTTTTCCTTTTATTTTTTACTTTTACTGCAGTAGGAAGTGACACAAACACCATTTCTATTAAACATTTCCCCTACAGTACCATCTAACATCCTATAAATTAAATAACAAGAGAAAAAAGTATTATTTTTATTTAAGAATAAAAAAACATTTACATTCAAATCTAGATTTAATGTTTTAAATGTCTGTTTCAATCATTTACGAATTACATTTCTGGGCTTTTGGCCCAAAATAGAGCATTAAACACTTAAAAGTAGGGATATAATTCGCATTATTACATGCATTTATTAGCTTTATAATCACATTTCCCCTCATCGCATTCTAATGCAAAAATACAGGATAAAAAAAAAGATGTGGTTTGGTGCAAGATAGGAGCCGCGTCAAAAACAAAATGTTCTTTTTAAATAAAGAAATTTTCTTTAAACATATCATTGAAGCTCTGCTTTGTGTAAATATAAAAATCGAACACATTCAAATAGTTTGATCAGTTATAGATATAAATATAAAATGACGTCCATCACAGATAAAGAAAGCCTATGTGGTGACGCTGATAAGGCAAACATGCACTGTGGCCCCTGAATAACAAGTTGGAAGATTTTAAATAATCCCATGAAGCTGGTGTGTCATGTCACAGACCAGTCATCCAGCATTAAATCCACTGATATGAGTCGGATTTTACATTTTTGAGCACCGCAGATTATAATCCGAGTTTTCTCCTCCAAACTGCAACGCTTCCAAGGTCATGAGAGGACCACAATCAGTAGCCAGTCCACAGACCCCCCCATCACACACTCTGACCACAAACCAGACCCTTGGTTGTTTGTCGCTTGGCCGAGATATCCTGGGTTATCTACATGTCATGAAGCTCGCTTGCCACGGAAATCGCCTCTGTAATCCATATGTGTCCCTCCGCACGCGGCAGATCAGCACGCACGCGCTCTAAAGTCGCACTTCTGCTCAAAACGAAGCTTGATTTACCTTAATGGTTCACCTTGTTTCAGACTGAATAGAGATATTTCTGTTTGCCTCGCCTGGGTTGGGATATGACAAACGGGCTACGATGGTGCCGAGATAGTCAGCAGTTGCCTCAGCAGCTGATTGACTGTGGCGCATGGGGGGAGGCCGAAAGGGCTTGTGGGAGTTGAAGTTCTATCGCGGTGCAGCAGCCTGCCGTTGAGAAAAATGAAAAACACAAATTAACAAATTAAAGTAGTGATGCTATCTGCTTGATATCAATTTAATTAAACCATAAAAAAGTATTTGACACTTAATGTTCTTTTATTGTTTTGATTTCGTGCTTAAAGCCATTATTTATTTTAAATGAGGAAAACATGAACGATTATTATTTCGTCATGGATATGAGGCAATAATCTTTAAATAATATGCTCATTTTACACCTTTGCCATTTTGTACTTTTCCAGTATTGGTGTGGTTTGACTGGTGATAATTAAAATATTTGTTTATAACCCATAGATAGTTTTATTTCAGTGGTTATGTGACCCCTGACTAATAATAGAGCATTAAATGAGGACACTTTATCATTTAATTATCTGTTAAAATTATGAATCAAATATTCCAGACAACCACAAACAAGGGAAACAGATTAATTACAGTTAAAATCCTACTGATAAACTTAAATGTATCTGGCAGTATAAATTATTATTTGTATTCATGACGCGTGAAAAAACACTTAAGAGCAGAAAAGATCAATGCAAAAATATTTTAAGTACACCAATTTACTTTTTTTGTCAAATCTGATACGATATAATACGTAGAGGTTATAAAACTACATTTCCCACTTTAGGCTAAAATTGCGCTAACGGCGTGTTCCTTGTTTTGATGACGTAACCACGGCTAGTCAATGGAGTCAAGCGGTCAGGGAGAACGAGGCCATAACATATTTAAACTGTATTTTCTCTTAAAATAACAACCGCGAGGAGATAAAGGCTATTTTGAAAAGAATGGTTGTCAGAGAGTAGTTACACCCCAAATAGGTGGCACTTCCGCCGACGACGGGCTGTGACAACATAACGGCCTATATGTGGGCTAATTAGCTAACCTGTTAGCTAGCGACTTTTTTTTTTTTTTATCGTTCACAAAATCAGCAGTGCGGCTTTTTATTTCGTTTTCGTTATCTCATCTGATCCACTTCTGTTAAGAAGACATTTCCTCTCAACAATGGCGGAACAGGGTCCAGTTGTCGCACAGCAGAATTTGGACAGGTGAGTGAAGCCTTACCAAACAAGCTAGCTACAGTTACGTAGTTTTCTGAGATTTAACAATTATGACCAATAGTAAAGAGATATTCATAAAATACTCGAGGATTTATAGGTATTAGTCAGAAATGTGGAGTTTACCTTTTACACTATCATGGTTTGTAGAGTTTTTAAGGGTCGTCCTTGGCTATCTGATGCTGACAGTGGTTTGACTTGTGACCCTTTAACTCCTGCCATGACACACAGGCTTCATGAATGAAGGACTTCAGTCGGAAGCTCGATAATTCAACGTTTTACGTGTATATATGCGTTTAAACTGGGTCATTCTAATAAAAAATGTACGTTACGAAATAACCAAATCCCTTTACGAAACATTAGCCAACAGCTAAGACACGAGGTGTCAGACATCCCAAGTTCCAAAAACTCATTGCAGGGAGATGCTTATAATGATGCTTATTTTTCTTTCACAACAAATTGAAAAAGAATTCTCTAATTTTTACAAATGAATTTAACAGTTTTTCTTGAATTCTAATCTAAATGTTATAGAAAAAGGTTGTTTTGGCTTAAATTAAAGGAGAATTCCGGTTTTTAACACTTTTAGCCCATTTTCTGTAGTGTCCAGGATGAAATCGAATGATCGACACCAACATTTTGACAATTGGTCCTGTCTCTGCTTGGAATGTTTTTGAAACCAAAAACATGGTTTTTTGTTTTGTTTTTTTTAACTTAAAATGTTTTTACATCACAATTTCTAGTTTT
>NW_015150464.1:464656-468432 GCF_000732505.1 Cyprinodon variegatus
ATATACTTAAGTATATTCTGCTTTAAAATTAGTCCTATATTTTTGTTTTTTACTCGAGGATTCAACCTCTACCGTTTCACAGGATGCACAGCTTTGAGTGGTAACTAGGTGACTGCAGAGAGTAACGCGAAACTTATCGGACTGATCCAATTAGCCCTCTGACAACCAGTCGCCTGAAACGCTCGTTGAACAGAGCATCGCTTTGGACAGATATGCTGCAAAGGTTTCACCATCAACCTCCTACTCACATCCCGCTCTCTCTCTCTTGTTGTTCCTGCGAAATCGCAGTAGTTCTAATCCGCACATGATGCACAAATTATTGTATTGCCTGCTCGCTCTCACTCGCAGTTAAAAAAAAATACCACCTTGCAGAGTGTAAAATCCGGGATAATTTATCCGACTAGCGGGCATCAATGAACAACTATCTATATCAGAGAGACTCCCGGAACTTCCGGGAGACTTGGGATATCTGAGGTGTGTAGGAAAATAGTTTGTTTTTTATTCTAATTTGTTTTACATAAATTGAGAAATCATTGAAACAACTCAAAAAATGTAACTTAATGTAAGAAAGGAAGGGAAAAAAAGGCCGGAAATAGATGCTGGCATTCAGGGATAATTTATACTAGTGTTGCACCTCGATACCTGGCTGTGCAGTATCGTTCGATACGACACCATACCGATACCATCTGTTTGAAATTGATGTGTGTGTGTATAAATGAAGGCCTGTGTATTACTTGGATGTAAAATAATTGCCATCATGGCTTTGTCAAGCTGTTGCCTTTTTTTGTGAAGCAGGAAAAAAGACTGGTGTGTTTGGTAGTTGCAGATAACCATTTTAGTAGCCTAGTAAACTAGCCCCACCCGCCAGCGGCCTAAATAATTTTTGCCTGCGAGTGGTCTAGCCTTGATCAATGCCCCAGGTCCCAGAATTGGCGGGCCAATCACAACGCAGAGATGTGTTTTGAATTTCTGGATGCAAAGCGGGCGGGGTTTTGAAGGTGTGACGACAAAAATGCGTGATGCTGGAAGAAGCACAACAAGGAAGACGTCAACAACTATTGAACAGTTCTCGTTTGACTCAGCTTTGGGATCACTTTTGGAAGGATTAGACTTGGGGTTTTTCGTTGAAACGTGAGCAGGAAGAGGCTCTATGCTCAGTAATTTTTAAGAAGGACGTATTTCTGTCTCCTTGAACCCCAGTCGGCCTCAGCAGATGGCCGCTCACACTGAGCCTGGTTCTGCTGGAGGTTTCTTCCTGTTAAAAGGGAGTTTTTTTCCTCTCTACTGTTGCTACAAGCATGCTTAGTGTGAGGGATTGCATTCAAGTCAATAAGTTGATGCAATCAACTGGTTTTCCTTAGAAAACTTTGAATCATTTTGACTGTATGATCTGGTTGAACTGTAAAGTGCCTTGATATGACGTGTGTTGTGAATTGGCGCTATAGAAATAAACTGAATTGAATTGAAATTGAATTCACAGTTTTACCAACAGGCTGTTTGGGAATGTTACAAAACAACTTGTATTGAATGTTCTGCCTTTCAACTATAAGATTAGATGCCAGCAAACTCCCCACTTATAAGTTCTTTAAACAGTCATTAGAATAGAATAGAATAGAAAATCCCTTCATTGGCCCACAAGGGGGGAATTCTGGTGTTTACAGCAGCAAAAAGATTATAGAAAAAATGGTCACACAAATGTGGACCTTAGAATAACATAATGGCGAAGAGTTAAAAAATAAAGAATAAAATACTTTACTGTGAAGTGTTTTAACAATATAAATAAAACTGCACCTGGAGGATAAATAACCAATATCCAGCTATGGACATTTTTACAGTAATGGATATTTGAAAATGGCAGCAACATGAGAGATGTGCAAAAATGACAGCAGCAGTTATTTAGCTGACTAAGGTTGAAACTGCTAAATCAGCCTGATTAAATCATGAAATCAAAGTTTAGTTTGAGCTATTGAAAAGTGTTTATTTACCATATTTTTTTTATTTCTATTTTTTTTTTTTTATACACATGTCCTTGATGTCCTGTTTGCCCTATTTATTCAAGTACTATCATGTTCAGGTAAATCCAACATAGTTGTGTTGGTCCAATATTTCCGCAATAAGCCCAGGCTTTGCTGCTAAAAAGAACATTTTCAACATTTCTCAAATCTGTAACCAAAGCTAGCTAATAACAAACAGATATCTAGGGGATTTCAGATCAGATGGTGTTATCATCAGCTAAGCTAGTGGAGCCCCACATTTATTGATAGAATTATAGCTACTCATGCCATCATAGCATTAGGATTTAATATTGCAGAAATTGTGTAATCAAACAAGACATTTAGTTTAACTTAAGGCCTCAAGTTCTTTGAAAATTTTCAAATATTTTTCTTTTAAATAAAAAGTGAAACTGAAGGTATATTAGGGACTTTCTGCCTTAGAACATGGCCAACAGATTTGATTTAAGAGCAGAAGAGAAACTGCACATTAAGAAACAAAACTGTCCTTCGTAAACCCAGATTTAATTTATTTAGTACATTTAACAGGAAGTATTAGCATTAATAATTGAATACAGTCAACGGAAAATTTGTTCCTGTATACTTTCCATGGGGGGGGTGTTACTGTGTCCCACCTGAACACATTATCTTTCCAGTTTTGTTTATATGTTAAGGAATGCAAGCACATTTCAAGAACAAATATACTTTTAAATCATTTGTTTTCAATTTTAAATCATTCAACATAAAGTGGAACAGCTGAGCTTTGGTTTGAATTTTTGGTTAGGGCAGCTCTTTGTTCATTTTAGTAGGTTCTAACATTCCTACATTTATTATGAATATAAGTTTTATAATCTATCCTTTTTGGTTTTTACACTTTAACAAGGAGCTTTATTTTTTAATACTGCACTGAAACAAATTTCTTGCCCTTGACTACAATGAGGTGTTAGACTGTCCAAGGAAAATGTAGCACAATCATAGGGTATTCCTGAGAGACTTTGTTTCTCTTTGAGTTGTTCACTGCGCCCCAATTTCAATCAACTATACATGGGAGTAGTGAAGTTTTACTTTTGCTGAAAAATTATTTTTTTTACTGTCATCGAGTTAATGAATTTCTTCGTATGAAACTGATGCCAGATGGGATGAATAAAGTTAGCCAAAAGGACATAACTTTGGCACATCTAGATTAAAGTGGTTTTCATTCTCTCATTAAGTTGGTAGGAATTAAGGTTGGTATCTGTTAAAACACGATGCCAAAGGAAGAAATGGTGAAAGAAAAATAAAGGCCAGATTATACTTCTGCGACCGCACACATTAAATGTCGCTTGCGTCTGGTCGTGAACCAGTTTTTCTGATATTCTTCTGCAACGTCGGTCTGGAATTTCAAGGGATGTACAGCAGTTTCCCGCCAAAGTGCAAGGTGGAGTCTATTCAAGAACTCGCGAGAACTTCGGCGGATGGCCACAAGAACTTCAGCGTCAGCGGGAGTGTTTTTCTTCCAAAACAATAATGGTGTGTCTGTAAGATATCACGGTTACGGAGATGGATCTAGAGCTGCTAGACATCGAAGAGGAACAGGTTCTATTAATGGAGTTGGCAAAAAGACCGATTAACCTTTCGTCGTAGTTGTCCATTGTAGTTGTTCCTCAGTTTTTGAAAATGGCGCTCCCCAGCACCGAATCGAGAAGGACGACCACAAAGACAGCCGGAAAGGCATACCAAGGACCAATCACAGCTGTTTTTTTTTCTGCACACTTCCCCTTGAGGTCTGCACGGGTTTGCGACTGT
>NW_015150464.1:469335-476020 GCF_000732505.1 Cyprinodon variegatus
CGAATTTGAAAGAATATTGCCATAGTTTTTGTGCAGAATTGTAATGGAAGCACAGCTAATGAGTGAGATGATGGGTAATTTCTTCAACACTTTCAAATGCTGCTCAAATCGATCTTGTACTACCATTGAATTCTTGTTTGTTGGTATCCCCTTTTGGGATTTTGGAGACTTTTTCAACAAGCAGCCTTCCTGAAGCAACAAAGAAACAATTAAACAGTCTGAACAAAAAAAAAAAGCTTGATCCTCATAAAGTTTTTAGCCTCATAATCATAAATTTTACTCTGAAGAAATATGGGTTTTTCAAATAGGCTGCTTCACTGCAACTCAAAACTAACCTGTTTTATACTTTAATAGACCCATCATTATGAATCTGGGTTAAGCTTTTGGATTAAATTTCGATTAAAATAAAAAAGTGACGCATGTAAACCTAGTTCAGTGACATAAAACCTATTGTACAGCCAAAAAGGTTAATGTTTCATGTATTTCCTATTGCTGCTTTCCAAGTATCATTTTATTTCATGTGTTCCTTCAGTTTATGTGGAGGTGAGGATGTAATGCAATATTGAACACAGTTTTCCTCCTAAACAAAAACCAACAGCTGATACCATCTGCTGTGTGTGTGTGTGGGTGGGTGTGTACTGCAAAGCATTTGAAACTGCACTTTCTGTCAATATTGATCTTTGATCTTTGAAATCATTTCCCAAACCCATGTAGCATGAAGAAAGGAAGGGCATGCGAGGTTTTGTGAAATGTGCCTTAGCTACGTGCTGCAGGTGTGTGGCAGACGCAGTTACCCTGACAGTGTTTGTGAAGCAGATAGCTGTGAGATGTATGCCAGGTCCTGTTGCTGTTGGGCCGTTGTGTACCTAGCTTCTATCGCCGACAAACACAGGGCCCCAAAGGTTCTTATCTGAGCCAACCACAGGCAGCCGGCTGCCTACACAGTGCAGCGTTTAATGAATAGGTGCGACTGAAATGTGTTAATCCAGAATTTATTCTTTTTATTGGATTTAATCCAGACTAACATGGTTTTGTTTTTTCTCTCTGATGTAGATTTTTTTCAAATCTAAAACAGTTTGTTTTTTGTAAAATATATTAATGCTTGTTTTTAGAGCTCTCATTGCAGTCTTGTAGTTTATTAACTCAACTAACAGGTCCATAATGAAAAATTATTATGTAAATATAAGTATATATGTACGTGCATTGTCTTGCAAATGTGTTTTAAGAAATACTTCAGACATGTGCACTTAGGAATACATTTTGAAGTCGTAGTAGCCAGTCCACAACGGACCTATCTGAACTCTGTAATCTCCAGCTTGCAAAAATAACTGGGGATAGTTGGAATTAACCTAAGGAACGATTACACTAAACAACGCTTCTTATGCAAGGTGCTTTATCAAGCAGATTTAACTCTTACTTTGACTTAAACCAGAAAACTTAGTTCTTTCTAGAAAGTTTTAAATGAACACTGGAGCAAATGGCTTTTAAAATAAACAATGCAGTCAGTGAAGGTGTGATAATAGTTCTAGCGGTTATGCATGGCTTAAAACTCAAGTTTTTTTAAAAGACACACTGAACTGACATTGGAGCTCCAAAACTATGCAAATTAAATCTAAAAAAGTTGTAGCAGAAACCTGCATTACGAAAAATGAAGCCTCTAAAGCAGCACTGATCCACTATAGTTCACCATAGATACTTGGGACATATTGTGATTAAGAAGTGGTTGTCATACGTTGAAAACCCTTTTGAAGTTTTTCCCCTCCTTGCACATCTTAGTGGCCCAGCATCGGCTGCTCATGTGCCCAGCTTGTGCTGTGGACCCCCAAGTTATCCACCATCACATGACTGGGGAATAAAGGGAACCTTTGTTGGGTTGCTTGCACGCATCTTAATGAACAGCAGCCTGGCTTGTGGGTGTAGCTGTGTTGTTACTTATGTGTTTACACAAAGTGTCCACCCCTTGGGGTTTTATATTAGTCTAAACTCCTCCGATGGACGTCTTGTTCCCAAAAATGCATCCAAAGTGCACCTATTCGCGCTCTAATTTGGAGGATCATAGGGGTTTTCAAAATGACTAGTAGAGTAGAAGCAAAAAATATGCTATGGTTTTTATTGAATTAGAGCATGGTCATTAAAACTGCAAGCATTAAAAATAAAAAAATTGGTACTTTGATTAATGTGATTGAACCATACTCATAGTACATGTCTGGACATTTTATTCTCTGTTTTAAAACTGTTTGGTCACTTTTTAGGTTTAAATGGCACCATAACCAACATGTTTTAACCCTATAATGCCAAATGTATCATATTTGATACATATGGTTTCTGAAATGTTTTGCAACTGACACCTTTTGCATAATTTAATTGTAAAAACTTTGCTCAAAATCCTATTGTACACAATCAGATATACCTGATAACAGCCAGTAGAAGACTACACAAAAAATAATCTTGACTTATCCCATATTAACCCCTAGAACCCTACGGACCCACCGGTGGGTCCAGCTGCTACGTGACCTCGTAATTTTAACAAACCCCCAATATTGATGTAAAAAAACACATTTGGCACAGTTTGGTGACATTTTTGGATAAATGTGCCAAAATGGCCTCTCCGCCTAAGAAATTTCTTACCAATACCATTCTAAAATAAATATGATTCATCTGATTGAGTCCAAATTTGGTATATTTTTACACAACATTTAGATTTAAAAGTCTGTACTACTTTTTTGTGCTATAAATAATATTTTGGTAGTGTTTTGCAATGTTTATTTCAAAGAAAATTTTGGCGAGGTTCAAAAAATGCAAAATATTTAGTATTTTGTCCCTAATATTTCAGGCAGGGTCAAAGCTACAATGGTGCTGACACCAGAAAACCATTCTATGACATCTTACCTTTACAGACGTACCAAAAGTTTCTTCTTAAATCTAATAGCTGTGAGGCTATAAGTGATTTACTTTTGTGTGTTTTTGTCAGGCAGAAATTTATTTATACCCCCTGAGGGTGTAAGAGGTTAATAAATTATTAATATCAAAAATGTATTTCTGTTTTTTCTTTTTACATATTTTGTTAAAAGGGCAAATAAGGAATTCAAACCAAAAAAAAAGTTATTCTTGGATCGGGCTTTAAAGGTTTAATTGCCTTCCACTTTCTGTAAAGGTGCCTTTAAATAAACTTGTATTTATAGAATTAATGAAATGAATGATTTTGGTTAAAAAACTAATGTCTGTGTTTTAAGACTCATTTTTTTTCCACCTATGATCTGTTTAATAGTTGGTTTATCTTGTAAGGACATCCGTCTTAAACCTGCTGTCTAATCCATCATTAGTATTTAAGCCATGGACACATTCAAGAACAACCAATTTCACTGCACATGTACAAAAGTAAAACAAACGGTTGATTTTCCTTGAAAGTATTTGAGAAACTGTTATATTACCAACTTAATCTGTTATTTGAACTGCATGTATTCAGATTTCATTCAAAGTCAGAAGGATTAAATCACTTTTCCCTAGATGTGAGGCATTTGTCCTCCAAAGTGGCTGTAGACTAGATTTTATGTGTTGGTCTGATGAATACGTTATCTAAAAAGTTTCAAAAATATCTGAAAACTAAATAGGAGAATCAGCCATGCTGCTTTGGCCTATTTTATCTTAGTTGCAGCTCATAACAGACGGCATGCTGAGGCAGCCTGCACTCTTTCTTTCCCTTTACAATCAAACATGGATCATCAATAAAGTAGAGTTCAGACATACCAAAAGGTTTGATCAGATATCTGGTCTGGCCATTAATTGTTGGTGTCAAATCAAACGGACAGCAATGCATGAATTAAAGGCCGTCTTTCATCTTTTCTGTCTATCTGGGTCAGATTACATCAGCGCAATGTGGTGTGTTTGTATTTGTTCATTTATGATACTGTATGTTCTGCAGAGTTCATATAAATGTTTGCTTAAGTACTGATATCAGGCTCACTAAGGTAATTTAATTTTCAGTTCAATTTAGTTTATTTATATAGCGCCATTTCACACCACGTCATCTCAAGGCACTTTACAGTTCAACCAGATCATCCAGTCAAATAATTCAAAGTTTTCTATGTAAGGAAAACCAGTTGATTGCATCGACTCATCGACTTGTAGGCAATCCCTTACACTAAGCATGCTTGTAGCGACAGTGGAGAGGAAAAACTTTTAACAGGAAGAAACCTCCAGCAATTTACAAATTGGGATTATTTAATGAGGATTAACACATTCTGCCAAAAAAAGTTAACTGTTTCTTAGATATCAATATAGAGGCTACAACATACATAAAAATGTATGGTTACCCTTGTTATGTATTTAAGGGTTTGTAATGTAATCAAATCTTGTTTAATTTCATTTAGCTCAAGAATAATTAATGTATCCCAAAAGGACATTAAATAGTTTTTGTTGTTTTTAATTTCTCTTGGTGTTTGCTCTAAGGTTTGAAAAACCTTTTATGACCACTCTTAAGTTTCAGGCCCAGCATTGACTCTTCTACTGTCTCCTGCAGGTTTTCTTCCAGCATTGCATCATATTTTTCTCCATGCATGTTCCCATTTGCATAGGAAATGCTGCCACTACCATGTTTCATCATATGTTCAGAGTGAAGTTTATGTTTTGCATGATTGCTGGTTGTGACTTCAGTGTCAAATATATTCCTTTCTGGAACTATATAGGCCTGTATTTCTTTTAAAGGAAAAGTATGATCAGCAAGGAATAATCAATGGCTCAATATTTATACCTAGAACTAATATGTTTGTGGTGATTTAATAAATTTAGCGGTAATGAGTAAAAAAATAAAAATAATAAATTTTGTCGCGATGACTGAGTTTGGGAGCAGCCATTTTTGGCCAAATATAGTAACACCTCACTTCTGACATCTTCCGGCAGTGACGTTACGGTGCGGTAAGCCTAGCGCCATTCTCCCCGCTTTACAAGCAAAATCAACGGGAACTACTAGACGCATCTGCAATCAACAATTTTTTTTTTTCCAGAGGACTTCACCGTTGAAATTTGCAGGAGCTATAGTTAAACCTACAATACCCACGTGCATGGCAGTTGAATGTTGTAATATATCGGGTAATACTGAAAAAAATTGTAGTTATTTCACCTTTCCAATTCCTGATCCTCCACGGACGGGTTGGTCGTTGGATCGCCAACTTGAAGAGGAAGGATTTTCCATCGAACTTCTGGCCAGAGAAAAAACATGTAATATGTAGCCAACATTTGGAAGAAGAATGTTTTCAAGATGCCTTGATAATAGCGCGTTGTTACAAACACCAGATACAGCACTGGGACTTGATCAATAGCCGATACCGCACCGTGACGTCACAAACCAGTAGGTGGCAGTAGTGTTCTTTGAAAAACATGGATGCCTCCAGTAATTAAAAACACATCATTTATTGAACAGTATGTATTCATTTCATATTTGAAGTACTTTCAGAAGTTCGGATTCTGAATATGACCGGACTTAAATATGGTAGTAGACACTAGCTATGTTTACATGTGCAAAATGTCATTAATCAGATTAAAATGTGTTCAGATAAAAAAAAAAAAATGCATATATTAAATGAATTAACTGTTTACGAGGACAATCAGAATAAATGGCCAGTCAGAACTTTTTAATGGGATCTAACAACTCGGTCACACTGATAATGGATACACAGGTGAGCTGGTCTCATTCAGAATAACTTTTTAATAACATTTATCTGCATGTGGAATCGGATTGTTAATCGGCATAAACCCGCTCTCTTAATCCGAATACAATTTCATTCTAAGCTCCCGAATTCGATTAGAATATTTTCACATATTTTACATCCAATTGGCTGTTTATTCCGACTCCTAATGTGCAGGTAAACACAGCTACTGAGATACCAGTCAGGAGCAACAAGGAGGCGGATTTTCAATTTCAGTTCAGTAACGTCTGTGGACAAAGTGTGAATAAGGTGTTGATGAGATGGTGGGCTATGATTGTCCGGCCGGCTCTCTGTCTGTGCTGTTATCTGAGCTTCAACCCTCCTCTCCTGCATAGTCATGTTTTATTCAACACCCTGCTTGTATTGGAAAATCATCCATTACATTCAGCCAGCAACCCAAGCAAATAATTCAAGATTGCTCCCATGTCTTTCCGACTCTGATGTAACACTAGTACCCGAGCACAAGTCGCTTTGAACTATGATGACAGAAAGCCACAGATTTGCTGTCAATTATTCAGCTGCGGGGGCAGCAGGGCTGAAGTTCCAACTGTGTTATGAAGAAAGATGCAGAGTCATGCACTGTAGCTGAACGTCCTAGTAAACTTATAGATGCCACTATTAGTTTGTAAAAAAAATTTTTTTTTCTTTAATCAGCTTCAAATGCACGCTTTATGCGCTTCTTATTAAACCATTTTCTTTTAAATCTGCTATAATATATTGATACCTTATATCTGATGTAGCTTAGGTAGGAATATCCCGATTTCTATTCTTTTAGATAGACTATCTTTGGCCTAAAAATGAAAAATATTTATGTTTTGAAAAAAACCTGTTATTTAGTGTTTGAAACAATAGTTTGCTTTTTTATCTAAGGTCAAAATTGATTATTTTGGCGTCAGTCTAACCAATATCTCCAATATCTGCTGCTGATTATTTTTGCAAGGCTGATTTTTTAAATGAATATTCATTGTCTTTTTCTATTT
>NW_015150464.1:477226-483577 GCF_000732505.1 Cyprinodon variegatus
TACGACTTAATAGAGCCGTAACATTACGACTTAATAGAGCCGTAACATTACGACTTAATAGAGCCGTAACATTACGACTTAATAGAGCCGTAACATTAGGACTTAATAGAGCCGTAACATTACGACTTAATAGAGCCGTAACATTACGACTTAATAAAGCCGTAACATTACAACTTAATAAAGTCGTAACATTACGACAATAAAGTGAAAATTTTAAAGATTAATAGTTGTTTGAGATTTTATATAAGAAGTTTAAAAATAGCGTAGACATGTCTAGCGTAGACATTTAGTTTTTCCTATCAGACTGACTCCACTGCTAACCTGTGCTGGTTGTGGTTTAGCACTACTCAGACTAGCTAAACCACATCTCAGTGCACGCATCTTCATGTTCTTGTCTTGACTCAGCCATAGGACTGAACTATTTTAGAAACTGGAAGCAGTTGCATGGATACAAATGACTAATTAGAATGATCTGAAGGCCTTATTTAGGATCTGAAATCCTTATTTAGCCCGTTTTGAAATCAGCCAAATGAACACTGGGCTTTATATAGGGATGTCAGAACAATAATTCCTTATTGCGCTTTTTTCTCTGGTTATTTTTTTACTTGTCGTCTGACATGTGGACCTGTGTGTTGTCTCAGGAGCTGCTGGGTGTGCTTCGCCACAGATGAGGATGACCGCACAGCAGAGTGGGTTCGACCGTGTCGATGCCGTGGCTCGACGAAGTGGGTTCACCAGTCCTGCCTGCAGCGCTGGGTGGATGAAAAACAGCGAGGCAACAGCACGGCGAGGGTTGCTTGTCCACAGTGCAATGCTGAATATCTCATCGTCTTTCCAAAACTAGGTGAGCTTTTTTTTTTTTTTTTTTTCTTAACTGCAAAATTAGACCCGAGCAGATAAGTAGAAGACTTGGAATAATTGAAATGACATGTAAATCACAGGTGTCCAGCCTCAGCCCTCCAGGGCTGGTGTCCTGCTTGTTTTAGTCGGTCACCTGAATCGAAGGAATGATTCATCAGCAGGCCTCTGGAGAACTTGCCATGTTGATGACGTAATCCAGCCATTTGAGACGGGTGTGTTTGAGCAGGGGCGCGTCTAAATCCTGCTGCCCTCAGACTCCTGTAAACAGGGAATGGAAACACCTGATTTAATGCTTTGGCTGCCCGATTGGGCTGGTATGTTAAGGCGGAATAATTCAAATGAGATGTTTTGAAAAAGAGCTTGACTTTTCCACTTCCTAAGCTTAAAAATGGGAAAGTAAGTAATGATAAATATTTCCAACTGTAAAAAAAACAGTTGCAGTGTTGATGTTAAGGAGGGTACTGTCAGCCATCGCTTTTAAAACAAAGAACAAAATCTTTGTTTGTGCAGGAAGTCATTGTATTTCCTCTCAAAGTTCTCCTTGATTTTTGGTCTGCTTTGAATGTAAGACACAACTATTAATATCAAAATACTAAAAAGCAAGAAGATAATATGAGGTGTTTCATAGCGGCTACATTCTCCCTTTTACAAAGTTACCTCGATTTGTTTTGTTTTTGGATTCGGCTAAAGAATTTGAGCTGCCATAGCACCGCTTTTTAAGGTGCTGACCCTGAGCCTTAAGAACCAGTTCCAACTGGTTTAGGTTTGGCGCTGCCTATGAAGCAGCCTTGGTTAGAAAAACCTCCATAGTAACAGAGGCTGCAATCCGAGACTGAAGCTGGACGTAAGACAATGTTCAGCTGGGAGTGCTGGGCCCAGCTGGTAAACAGGTTCATCCATATTTATAGCAGCCAGGGTTGTGCTGTCACTCAATGGAGAGCCATTAGATGGAAGTTTCAGTCCAAGCTTTTAACATGGTTCCTGAATATTTAGGTTATATCTGTGCTTTTCTCCTACAAGTTGGTTCATATTGTCACATTATCTCCTTTTCCAAGGGTTCAGTTAATTAAGAAGCATTGCTCATCCAAACAGCTGATCATTGATGTCACAGCTGCACACCTACTCATTTGCTAAATATGGTGACATATTTATTACTGATTTGGAGCCAAGGCAAGCTGAGTCACCTGGTTGGAAAAATGTATTAAAAGGCACAGCCTAAATCAGGGCTGTTTGTAGTTTATTGAAACATCTAATAATCTGAAACTCTGTATATTAGGCTGTCACGGAAAAAAGACTGTACGAAAAATCACGGAGGAACCTTTAGTCATGGCTCGAAATCTGCAGTTGTGGGTCGCACTGTGAGACTGCTTCTAGGACCGCCTTTGTGGCCATTTTGCTAACAAAAATTACCTGAGATAAACCTCTAACTCTGAAATCCACATCATCCGGTTCCTCCGTTAATGTTCGCAAGACGGAGCAACTGTGTAGTTGTGTTAATCAATGAGAACAGTTCTCCTTGACTCCTCCAGATCTCACCATCCGCGGACGTGCCGTCCGACCTTTGCCTGAACAAGTTCAGTTTTCTGCTCCGTTCCGACTTATCGGACTCTGGCCAGGTCAAGATTCACAATTGCAATCGCATCAAACAGTAAAAAGAAGGCTAACAACGTCCGGTTTGTCAAAGTACGATAGGGTAATAATGACAGATCAGTAACTACAAATTACAACTTCTTTTTTAAATTCTCCCAATAAAGATAAGTTTTATTTAAATATTGGACACAACTAGTTTCTAAACGCACAAACAAACAAGTCAGCAGATTTGTTGTTTTGTTCAAGGCTTAAAGTTTTGGCAAATCATTTTACAACAACTTCCTAGAGTGAACCTCACAACTTCCTGAGCAACTTTTGAATCGCAAATATGCATGAAGAGGTGCTAATTTTGGAAGAACAAATTAAAATCCAAAAGGAATTTTTTATTTTTTTTGTCAGGTTCCTTTATATCGCCTTAACTGGTACTTCTCACATGCTTTCCTTGAGCTCCAAGGAACTTAGTCCGCAGCAAGACGGAGTAACCACAGAAGCAATATGCGTGACTTTCCACAGACTCTGAGGCAGTCTGGAATCTGGCGGACCCGTACAGGAACGGAGGATGTGCAATTTGGGTTTGAGTGTCGGATATTTAGAAACGTTGATCTAACATAGAAAGCCATGCTTTGACCTGCAGATGCTGCTTGAGATGTGCCACATAAAGATCTAATAGAGAGGATGAATGAAAGGCGATTGGTTTGCAGGATTTTTTATGACAGCGGAGAAGATCATCTATCAACTGAGAATCAAAGCAGTAAAGTTATGAACACAAACAGCTACAGAAAAGTAGCTTAGGCTACGTTCACACTGCAGGCCTTGATGCTCTATTCCGATTTTTTTTGTAAAATCCGATTTTTTTGGTATTGCCGTTTACATTTCCAAATAAATGCAACTTTTATGTGATCTCCTGTGTGAACTGTAGTCATACAACGCAAGTGTCCCACGTGTAGTAGAGGACACAATGATGTCACAAGCAAAGGTGCTCTGTGTTTATGGACGTAAACATGGATGGTAGTGCCGGAGCACATCTAGCGAAATTTCCCAACCATAAAAACACAATCTTTTTAAGATGGTTAAACATAAATACTGCTCTCTGCATCATCTTCCGCCATGGTTGTAGTTTTTCTTGCCACTTCTTCATAGCAAGACCCAGAGTAGGTGACCTTTGTTGAGTATTAATGGCGTTAAGGTTGGATGAATGTGACATGGCCGTTCAGACACAGGTCGCATTTGAAAAGATCAGATTCGTATCGGATTCAGGACCACATAGCCAAGTGGCCTGGGTCGCATTGGAAAACATCGGATTTGTGTTGTTCAGACAGTCATGAAAAATCAGATTTGGGTCACTTCAGGCTGCAGTGTGAACGTAGCCTAATGGTGCCACATGTGGTCAAATGTATGTTTATAAACATGCGTGTTGAATTTGTTTTGTGTAAACATAAGGAGATCTTTAAAATGAACAATTTAATCCACCATAAGATTTATCTAGAACACAGAACAACAAGAACTGGTATGTTTTGCAAGAGGTTTTAACAGGTTTTGAATGTTGCCCCACAAATACAGAATAACGGATTGCCAAAAAAGATTCATGCCAGGGAAAGCCGTCCTGTGAGACAAATTAATCTGATCACAACTATGGTGGATCAGAGGGACTGGTGGCGTACGGGAGCCTCGCTTCTGTCAGTGAGCCCCAGGGTAGCTGTGGCTACAAGGTAGCTAGCCATCATCAGTGTGTGCGTGACTTGAAAAAGCGCTGTATAAGTACAGGCTATTTGGCATAACTACCAAACAGCTGGATCTACATAATCTGTGTGCATGTCGGATTGAACAAGAGTTCGTACTGGTGAATGTTTTTATCACCGTTTCCTTTATCTTACTGATCATTTGAGCCCCGACATGTTTTTTTTTTATATCTCTACATTGGATTATTTCTTTGTCCTCCTTCTTTGGATGTGGTCAACTAAGGACGTTTTCCCAGACTTTCTTATGTCGATGAAAAATCTGATGTTTGAACACATTCCTCCAAAGAGAACTCTTAATTTTTTTAAGGATTTCCAATTAAAGAGTAGATTATGCTGCTAAACATCAGATTTTTAGTTGTTTATAATTAATCCAGCAGGCTTACAGACTTGTGATATTTCCCATAAGAGTGAGAAACATACCACTCAGCTACAACAGCATCCATGTTTTCAATGTTATTGCCAAATCTTGTTGCCTGTCTAATGCTAAATGATGCGTGTACAATGTAAATACACAAAGTTTGACGTCGTACCAAATTTTGTCAGGTCCAAGTGTCACACATGGTGTAGGATATCCTTAGGTATTGAACCTCCACCTTTAAATGTGGTACATTACATTACTTTTAGTGTCAATATCACAAATATAAGTTCTCTCATCATACCACCAAGTAGCCTATCTGGGTCAAAAAGAGAAGTTATTGATTAAACACAAAGTGCTGGATGAGTTCACCCCTGATTCTGCTTCACCGCTGGGAAATGTGTGTTTTTCCTAATCGCATTAGTGAGTGTGAAAAGGAGTCGAGCAGAGACGTCGGATCTGTCTGGAGAATAGAGTCTGAGTCAAAGTGGGTCAGAAGGAACCCTCAGAACAGCTCATCAAAAGCTGACAGGGGCTGACGAAATGAGTGGATTGATGCTGCCGCTGCTCTGATGAGTTCGTGAAATCACGGCTGTCCTTCAGGGTTTTCCACTGACTCAAACATCACAGTCTGTGATTGAGACCTATTTAGCCGTTAGAAGAACAAGATGTACATCAGAAAAAAATAGTTCATCTGATGAAGCTATTTTGAAAACCTATATAATTTATACTTATCCTTGGAGCTCCTTTCCAAGGTATTTTGATAGTTTCTGGATGTTTTTCTTCTGGTCTTTTAAGCTCTTTTGTTCTGTTTTTTTCTTTTAGAATGGAAACACTAAAATTCTTTAGGTTAGTTTGGAAATCGGTGTTTAGTTTGGATGATGCTAACTAGTTTCTTTTGTGTGTGTTTTGTTGATTCATTTATTGTCTGAAATAAATTCCTATTCATTCATTCACAAGGTAGAGATTTTGTAAATCTAATAGGTCACCTGGGATAAGCAGAGTAATTCTTAATGATCTGCAAGAGCAAGTTCATCTGGAATTGTTTAGTTGAGCCATCAGGAAGCTAGGATAGAAAAAATATGATCCTTTTTTAATTTTCATCCGAACTCTGGCTGCAGCATATTGGATCAGCTGAAGGCTTTTAACTACAGTTTGTGGATTTCCAAATAGCAAAGAGTTACAATAGTCCAATTTTGAATGGACTAGTAATGGAATGCACGCTTTTTGTATCTCTGCTTCTGTCTCCTTGAACCCCAGTTGGCCTCAGCAGATGGTTCTGCTGGAGTTTCTTCCTGTTAAAAGATCATTTTCCTCTCCACTGTCGCTACAAGCATAAGTGTGAGGGATTGCCTTCGAGTCAATGAGTCAATGCAATCAACTGGTTTTCCTTAGATAGAAAACTTTGAATAAATCTGACTGGATGATCTGGTTGAACTGTAAAGTGCCTTGAGATGACATTTGTTGTGATTTAAATTAAATTGAACTAGTTTCTCAGCTGGATACGATATTTCTAATTTCTGTAACATTGTGGTGATGAAAGAATGAAATTATAGAAAAGTCTTTGATATGGGATTTAAATGAAAGGACCTGATCAAAAATATTATATGCTTTATAATCCAATATTAATTTAATCCCATCCAGATTAAAGGAATAGTACACCCAAAACATGATTAGCCTTCATTTTCTACTCACCCCCATGCTGAACAACACCCTGGACCTGGAGTACTTTTTTGATATCTCAAATGCATCTGGAGATCTGGGAGGCTTCTTGCTGTCTGCTGACATTCAAATAATGGAGGTCTA
>NW_015150464.1:484354-487307 GCF_000732505.1 Cyprinodon variegatus
AGCATGGGGGTGAGTAGAAAATGAAGGCTAATCATGTTTTGGGTGTACTATTCCTTTAAGTGACTGGCTAATCATGCCTGTAGTCTAAGTTACAGGTTAGATTCATCTGGATTTATAGACAGATATAGCTGAGTATCATCAGCATAACAATAGGAATTTAGTCCTAGCACTGGAGCTTGAAGAAGATTCATTATGAATGTGAACAAAATAAAATCTGTCAGATAAGATTTAAACCATCCCAGTTCTGCGCCATTTATTCCTAGAGAACGTTCGAACCTTTCTAAAAGAAGATTTTGATCTACTGTAGATCTTTTCCGGCGTTGCTGGAGATGTTTGCCCAACAGGCTACAAAAGGCTGTTTTCTTAATCTTGGTTCTGTTCACTTTCTCCAACAGGAGAGATGAAGCTAATTAACATGGCGATGGCTGTCCAACAAGAGGGCACCCATCTACTGTTGGGTCTCTCCTCCCACCAGCACCTGCTGCAGAGCCACTGCCAGCCGATCCTACTAATGCGGCTGGCAGTATAGCTCTGAGGACAGAGTGTCCTTACTGCTGTGTCTTCACACAAACTCCGAGGGAGTAAACAACCTGGTGGGAAGAGTGTGCCAACGTTTGGTCCACCTCTAAACTGTAGTTGCACTTCTCTCCTTTTTGTCTCCCTCCCTCCTGCTTAATCATCTTAATTATGGAATCTGCTGCCAGCGGCTAAAATGAATCGCTCCTTTCTCCACCCTGTCAGCGGCCATTAACCATGACCCAGTTCCCTCCGGCCATAATGGCGCAACGCTTTGCTGGAAAAAATTGAAAAGAGATTCCAGTCGTATCATCCAAGTGCTCCATACTGATGCACTTGGGTTCTGGTAGGTCAGTCTGCGTCAGCAAACACAGGTGCAGTCAGAGGAGTTCTGCAGGGCATCAGGAGTCCAGGCAGCAGCTGCATCAATAACTGCAAAAATGTAGAGTATTAAGAAACATCCAAGTGATAAAACTTCAGATTCATGCTTCAGGTTTGAACATTTAACAGTGAAATCAGACCAATCACCCAATCAGTCCTTCCAGAAAGCACACTGACGGTCATAAAGATTTATTCTGACATAATAAAGTTAACTTAAATCCACACAAGCGAATCTTCTAATAAACTCGGCGTCTAAAATCATCTATGAATGGGGAGCTGTGTTACGCACGAGGAGAGCAGTGATCTGTGACTCAGCGCTGTGGCAATATGAAGAGTTCATTTCCTAACAAGGCAGAATATGATTAGAAATGTCACCCCGTTCAGAGGAACGATGAAATGATCTGTAACGGGAATCTGGGTAATTCGGAGTTTGACACCTTTGAAACAGAAGCTAATATGATTTATTGTTGTATTGTGTGATAAAAGCGTACTTTGTTGGGATCTGGTATGTTTGTCTCCTCAGTATTGGCTTCTGCACTAAACCATGAAACGGCACAAAAATAGACGAAGTGGGATTATGCTAATGAAAGAGTGCGAGCTAATCAGAGCTCTGGGGAGAGACGGCCTTAAGGAAGGATTCAAATCCTCTAAACTTTGCTGCTTTTAATGTTGGCACAAATGTTGTTTCAAACACATGCATAAATATTTATATCCGCTTTTCAAGGAGGTGATCGAGGGTAGGTAGATTCTTGGACCTTCACGCTGCCTCCCTCAGATGCTTTCCTCTGCAGCCTCTTGTCCCTCTGGCAGCCTCCCCTCCCACTGACTCCTGGTTATTAATAGCATGTGGATGAGTCTGTCTGAGTGAGGAAATCAGGTTGCTGTCCTGTAAATATTGCATGATTTCCCTCGAGTCGGCTTGAAATGCCAGATGGGAGGAGGATGCAGCAGTAGGAAACTTTTTCACGCTTAATTGTCCTCCTGATTCTGCCTCTTTGGACTTCAGGCTGATCTTTGCTATTGTCCCAAAATGAGGACAATTTCTATTTAAAAAAATCGTTTTTAGCTTGTACACCTAAATTCAGCCAATCATATATCAACTGTCATCAATCAAATATTTTCAGTCATAGCATCTTGATTCATATGTCGCAGCTAATATAGGCAACGGTTGAAATAAGAAATCAGAATCCTTTCCTTTCCCATTGAGGTGCGTCCCAGTGTTGTTTTTTTAAATCTTTTTTATTAGAAAAATTCAATTTAAAGTAATAGGTGCAACTATATACAGTGAGCAAAAAGGATAATCAAACATTGTCATTCGTTTACAGAAAAAACACAAAAAAGCCTTACAAACCCATTTCAACAAAAATACTTTCCCTCTTAATTATTTACAGTGAAAAAAATAATGTTTATGCACTCAGATTCATCAAATTATCCAGTCTTGAAAATATTTGCATTTACTGAGCAGTCCGAAAAAGTCCTGTGAAAGTTGATTTTCGATGCTTTTGAGTGTTTTACTGTGGTCCTCGGGGATGGACGTCTGTGTCTTCGGCAGGCGTAGAGCTAACAGAATTGGCAGCGTTGCGAGGCAAGGGCTCAAACATGTATGGCTGTAATGCTATGTTCACACAGGATGCAGCAGAAGCAGCGAGTTTACATGCAAAGTCAATGGTTGACGCGCGTCAAGGTGCAGCAAAAGGTCCCGCCGCGCGTTTTGAGCAGCTGAAGCAGCGCATCGGTCGCGTTTAAGCAAACGCGCTGCTGCTCGAGATGGAAAAAAATGAACTTTTGCTGCTTGACGCGCCGCGTCAACCAATCAGAGAAGCTGATCTGGGAGCTGACAGAGAGAACAGACACATCGTTGATGATACAGAGCGCTGTGATCGCTCCTCTGAAACAGTTTATTGATGCCTAAATTAACTTAAAATGCAGAAATCTGCCGGCAGAATATGTTCGCTTTTATTATCCTGCTGCCTGCAGTTTAGATTATTTAGATGAAAAACACCTACCAGCCGCGACCGGGCCAGAGTCTCCTGTTGAATGGGATCCTACTGACAGC
>NW_015150464.1:487754-496263 GCF_000732505.1 Cyprinodon variegatus
TCACCAATTTTAATGCTACTTGGTCCCAATGGAATTTCCCATTGGGAACCTACTAGCACTAAGTTGCTAACTGGTTAGCAAGATGCTTCCGACAAACCGGCCACAACCAAACTTGCTGGAGAACCTTCCACCACAACAAACTTTATTAACGACCAATCACCTTCACTGTATTCAATCGTGTAAAGTCGTGCAACTCGGGAGAATTTGGAAATGCAACTGTTGGAACAGTCATTTCCCTACGACTTTAAGGTGTTCACCGTTTCTACCTGCTCTTTAAAACCACACTGGAGGCTTTCTAATAATTTTTATTCTGCAGAATCCACCTGGTGTTGTTTCAACTCTATTAATTTCATTTCTTATCAAAGAGGAACCTAAATCGGAGATCCGGTTCATTTTCACTGCATAACAGATGATTATTAGAGAAGAACGATTCTGATGTTTTAGACTCAGAGAAGATCTAAGGTAGATTCTCCTGCTGTTTCTGATTTAACAGATTTTTACTCAAATTGAAGTTTTGCCGTCTGTTTCCTGCAGGTCCTGTGGTTTATGTGCTGGATCTGGCCGACAGGCTCATTTCCAAAGCCGGGCCTTTCGCTGCAGCAGGCATCATGGTGGGCTCCATCTACTGGACCGCCGTCACCTACGGAGCCGTCACTGTCATGCAGGTAGGACTCTGTTTGGTCAGCATTTTAAAAGGACTTTATCTCCTGATATTTTAAGATGGAAGAGATAAACAGCCAGGAGATGATAATGAAAATCAGCCGGTCAGTGATAAGCTAATTTCTTCGTACATCCTGAGTTTTTGAATCTGGTGTCCAGGTGGTGGGCCATAAGGAGGGCCTGGACGTCATGGAGCGGGCAGACCCACTCTTCCTGCTCATTGGCCTGCCCACCATCCCCGTCATGCTGATCTTGGGGAAGATGATTCGCTGGGAGGACTACGTCCTTCGTCTGTGGAGGAAATACTCAAACAAACTGCAGATCTTTGACAAAATCTTCCCAGGTTGGTTTCTAATTTCTAGCTTAGCATCATCAGTCTGAGGACCAGGCAGGTTGGACTGAGTCCGAGTGGTTTGCTGATGAAGTCACTCTTTGGACCGCAGGTATCGGCTGCCCGGTGCCCCGTATCCCCGCCGAGGCCAGCCCGCTGGCCGACCACGTGTCCGCCACACGGATCCTGTGCGGCGCCCTGGTCTTCCCCACCATCGCCACCATCGTCGGGAAGCTCATGTTCAGCAGCGTCAACTCCAATCTCCAGCGGACCATTCTGGTGGGTGCAGATCAGGATGGGAGACGATGTACGCGTCGTTCTCCACCGCTGCTTCCTGCTCTGTCTGGAAATGTCTTCATTTCCTTAAACTTTCTTCCTTCTTTTTGTCCTTTATTCACCTGCTTCCTCATACCCTTCATTCCTCTCTTACATCTTTTTCTTCCCTGATTCTCCTTCCTTCAGACCAGATTTTATTTGATTTTTTCATGAAATATTAAACAATTTTACAAATAAAATCTTGAGAAAAACTTAAATTTACCTGATAATGATGCACTCATCGTTTGGATCCGTGTCTCCTTAGTTCATCCCCCTTGTGGTCAGAGAGGTCACAACAGTAGGATTTGACTTTTAAATGTTTTTTTTAAGCAGAATAAATAGCAAGCACTAATAATTGAAGTCACCCAACAGTTATTCCTGCTTTCTGTCATTTATTCTGATCTTCATGCCTGATTTCTGTTTGGAGGTTTAGGGAAGCAGCTGCTCACTGATTACAAACCAGATTTCTCCCAGCACATCAGAGAACGGTGGTTTTCTAACGCCGCTCTTCCTGAGCAGGAAACAACAAGAACCCACTGCTGTTTACGAGCTTTTAGATGTGCCGAGCTGAATCTGTATTTAGAGCATCTTTCATGATGGTTTGCTTTGTTTCCCCCCCCCAGGGAGGCATCGCCTTTGTGGCCATCAAAGGGGCGTTTAAGGTCTACTTCAAACAGCAGCAGTACCTGAGGCAAGCCCACCGTAAGATCCTCAACTTCCCCGAGCAGGAAGAGGCGTGAGGCGATGAACTGAGCGCCGTCATCCTCTCCGCATCGCCCACTCCACTCAAAACTGCCCACTCGGCTGTTCCTGCAGCCGACATCCACGCAGGGATCCCACCGACACCGCCGTCGCTGCTTTCTGTGTGGGGACGTTGGATAACAGACAATCTGGAGCATGCTTGCAGTCGGTGTGCAGCTTCCACCACACGGCTAATACCTACTGCTAACTTACTGTGTTTTAAATGAATACAGGGCATGTAATCAGAACATTTAAGTATATTAATAAACAATTGTTTTATGTTTGATTTGCAAACCTCCTCTGTGCCCATGTTAATGAGATGAGTGTGCAGCAGATTAACGAGTAAATGAATGAAAATCAAGTTACCAGAAAGCATTTAGAGAAACGTTCATCACTTTGACACAAAATCATCAGACAGAGGAGTGGTGATATAGAAACATTTTAGTTGAGACGTTTCAGTGTTTATTGATCTGGTAGCTTTGCTCCAATGGAAACGTCTCCGTTTGGACTTTACTGGAGGAAAACATCCGTCTGGATTCATATTTCAGAGACTGTCTGTTCTGTTGTAGTTCAGGTCTGTTTCAACCCTCTTAGCTTCCGCCTCAAGCTTTATATGTTTCATCAGATAGGCGGCCTACGGGTTAGAGCATGGCGCTTGGAATCCTGAGGTTGAGTTCAAAATCCACTCCGGGTCTCTTTGCAAAACCCTTAACCCCACACTGCTCCCTAAGAGCAGGCGTCCCCAACCTCGGTCCTCGAGGGCTGCTGTCCTGCAGGTTTTAGAGGTTTCCCTGCTTTAGCACAGCTGATTATGATTGCAGCTCCGCAAAAGCCTGTTAATCAGCTTTCAATTAAAATCAGCTGTGCAGGAGCAAAGAAACCTCTAATACCTGCAGGACAGCGGCCCACGAGGACGGGTTAAATGCAGAGTGTGAATTTCATTGCGCTGTATTAAAGGAAAATTCCGGTTTTTAACACTTTTAGCCCATTTTCTGTAGTGTCCAGGATGAAATCGAATGATCGACACCAAAATTTTGACAATTGGTTCTGTCTCTGCTTTTTGGCTCATGCAGAATCCCCCCCTGGCTGCTTCAGAATGGCTTCCATAGTGCATGTCCGATAATGTCCTTAAAACAACCTTAAACGTTCTTTTTTTAAAATATGCTACTCACCGGGTCGTCAGCGCTGTTCAATGACGTTCCAAAAAAAGTTTCGTGAAGAAAAACCGTTCCTGTCTTGTTTTATTTAGCATTTTGTAAATCCCAGAACTATTTTTTCCGATACATCACAACCGCTTATAAACTTCCGCTTCCCGTTCGAATCTGAAGCGTTGCACACTCCAGACCACTAGTTGGCGACGGTATCCTCTACCGTCAAACTCAAAGTCCAATATGTCCTCCTCAAGAATCCACCTTTCGTATTCCATTTTCAGAGTTTTTTAAAGTGTTTAACAGAGACGTTAGCACCTCGACGTCGGAGTACACAGAGTGAAGCAGAAACACTTGGGCCTTGCGAAAAGACTACAACTAAGCGTAAACAGGCCCCATTTCCGTTTCCGGTGGCGGAGGGATATTGACTATTCCAACAGAACTCAATGGGATTTACAAAATGCTAAATAAAACACTACAGGAATGGTTTTTCTTTACGAAACTTTTTTTGGAACGTCATTGAACAGCGCTGACGACCCGGTGAGTAGCATATTTTAAAAAAAGAACGTTTAAGGTTGTTTTAAGGACATTATCGGACATGCGCTATGGAAGCCATTCTGAAGCAGCCAGGGGGGGATTCTAAATGAGCCAAAAAGCAGAGACAGGACCAATTGTCAAAATTTTGGTGTCGATCATTCGATTTCATCCTGGACACTACAGAAAATGGGCTAAAAGTGTTAAAAACCGGAATTTTCCTTTAAAGTGTGTATTGACAAAACTGAAGAAAATCTTTACCAGCTTTGCTCATCTAGTCTGACATTTTTAACCCATTCGTTAGGGATCCGCTCCAATCCAGCCATGTTCTGATCCTCGAACCTCCAGAACATGAATGTGCTTCAATCTAATCCAATATCTAGGACGTCTATGTAGATCCATCTATGAAGTGTTTCCTGTTAATGATGGGCATCATCAGGAAGCCACATCACATTTCAACTACATATTTAAAAAAAAAAAAAAATTATTCTGGATCTCATAAGATCTTAAATATTTTTCCAGACATGTAAAACTTCCTTTGAAACACACATTTAGCCGAGAATAGAGTCTCTCAGCCGTTTTCTTTTTCTTCCCCTCTTCCATGTCAGAGTTTTGGTGGATTTTCACGTCTTTATAGTTTATCTGGAAAACATGGGATATATTTTCACAATTTGAGCCCAGAGTTTAGTGCAACGATACCTTTTCATTTTTTGATATAAAAAAATATGAATCCTACTTTAGGTTTGTGGTTTAAAGGAGATAAAATCCGGAACATTTATTCATTTCACTGATGGTGAAAGGTGGATAATTTTATCTATTTTAATGATCACCAGAGCAGTTGATACTTTGCTGGTTTAGAAAGAATCATTTTGGCTTCTAATGTTTTACTGCAGAATCATCACAGACCCAATTAGATGTTTTGTAATCTGGAAACTTTTTCCTGATTTGGACTGAAAAAAGTTGCTTTCAGTATTCGAAAAAGTAGATTTTATAGATTTGTTGCGAATATTCCAGTGATTGTGGCTAAACCTACACTGTTGCCTCGGTGAAAAAAAGGGATTTTAACAAAACATGACTGTCAGTCATGGAGGAAACTGCTGAGCTGTGGAAAAAATTCCAAGTATATTTGAAGGAAAAGCCTTACACAGCACATTAAAACAGGAAGAAGCCAAAGACGCTTCCTTGATGCAGTAATTTTAAAAGAAACCCTGATTAATTTTCTAAACCCATTAATAGAAACCAACACTTGAAGTTAATTTTGATCATATTTGGCCAAAGCTCAGCCTCTGCCAACGCAAAAAGGAAAAAAAGTGAACTTTGTTGTAAATGTTTGATTTGTGAAGCTGTATGCTGGTACATCTGTGAATAAACGTATTTTTGCAAACTGTGAGGTGCCTGAGTGCGTTTTGACACGAAGAGACGACAGCGCTGGTGCCATTCACTTGTTTATTATTTAGAAACACACAGAAAACATAAAAACTCCAAACCTAAAATTATCAGCACGCTCCACCGGCATGGTAACCCAACCAGCCAATCACAGCCGAGTGTTGAAATCAATCAAAATACAAAGAAGAAAAAAAACAAACTCTAAATATAAACCACTCTAAGTACTTCACAGGGTATCCGCCCTACCCTTTGCCTGATATGTCATGGTGATTTTTTTTTTTCCTGGTACACTGAAAACAGATTTTTCCACCAAATGTGGCTGCATGTTGTCTTTGTGTTTAACCACAAAGGAAATGTTGAATTAAAATAAAAAATAAATCTGGCTGAGGCCGAGTGAAACCGAACATTTTAAGAAGCTTCTGGTGCAGAACAATCAAAGCGGCCGTCCCAACATTCAAATCTTATTTCATTCTTTTAGGCTGAAGCCAGACTGGTGGAGGTGTGGTGAGGAAGGGAGTACAAACAGAGGAAAAAAACAATAAATAAAATGTTGGGACAAAGTGCGACAGGCACCTGAGAGAGCAACAACCCGCGACCTCGTCTGCGCGGGGGCGAAACCTTTCCCAATCAGGACCGTGCTGTTTATTGCTTGGTGAGAGAAGTGCATATTATTCAGGAAATACTTGTTAAAATTTGAGCCGTCGTATTTTCCAGCTCTTATTTGACATCAATGTGACATGTCTGGCGTCGGGAAGGAAGAAAACCGAACGAAAAAGACGATAATCTGTCGCAGGGCTACGTTGCTGCTGTCACTGATGGAAAGGCACAAGCTGCAGGAAGTCTCACGCACACAGATGCACAGTGTAGGGGTCTCCACGGAGACGCCACGGGGGAGAAAAACAATAACCCGCAGCCAGGATCTGATCAGGGGTTTGAGCAACGACAGATTTTCATTAACACTAAAATTTGTTAAAAGAAAAACAAAAAAACAGACGGCATGGACTTACCCCTGAGGTGTTTCAATCAAAAATACTATTTAAGCGATAAAACCCTAAAAACAACTCAGAATCATGACAGGTTGGCTAAAAGCAGCTTCTCAAAGGGTCCCAACATTTTTTCCCCAACCAAGCGAGCACGGCTTTAAATCTAAAATAAGGCAGACATCTGAATAAAACATCTGGATGTGACAGAGTGATGACGTTTAACAGCTGCGGCGCCGGATATCCCAGTCCGAGGAGGTGGAGAGCTGCTCCTAGTGGTGAAGCTCCTGCGTAAAGGGATCTGATTATCTTTTTTTTAAATGGTTCTACTTCCTCTACAGCAGCCGACAGCACTGAAGCGTGAAGGAGCGGCGTCTCCTTTAACATGAGGCGAGTCCGCTACGTTTATCACGGCTATTTGGAACGACCACGGCTAACTTTGGGGATCTTCAGATACGCAGCGTCTCTGCTTCTAATGGAGCCTGCCGCGTGCACATGCATTCATTTTACACTCACACACAGTCATGCAGGCTCAGTGAGGTGAGGTGAACCTCCTTTCCCTGCTGGGGGAGGAAGGCAGAAGGGGAGCGGCGGTGCGGCTGCCTCCCTCCCTCCTCGCCGGCCTGCGCGGCTCACAGTTTGGCAGCCATGAAGTTGATGTGAGGCTTCGCCAGAGGGAAGAGAGGCAGGCTCCTCTTGAACTCGTTCATGTCTTGAATCAGCGTGGGCTGTGAGGGCAGAACAACCTGGTTAGACGTGTTTTCAGTCAAAACAAGTTTTAAATACGTTTCATTCCATCTTAGTTCCTGCGTGGGAAAAAAAAGGAGTCATGTGACGGAGAAAATGCTTTCTCTTTCTGTTCCCACACCTCGGTACATTAAATGTTACTAAAACCATTAGTGAAAATACAACTATTTGATTCATGTATTATGAAAACAAACAAATGGAAGTCAGTAGATCTAATCTTAATAAAAAAATCTGTTTTCTGCCTGATCAGCCACAGTGACACCATTATTAGAATAGAATAGAAAATGCCTTTATTGTCCCGCAATGGGGAAATTCTGAAAGCATATCACTCGTTCCTGGCCGGTAAAACCACCTCTGGCAGTCTGAGCAGGTTTCACGCCCTGAATCCCTGAAAACGATGACAACGATGATAACTTTGTACTGCTTGTGGCCCACTCTTAACCAGCTTTTTGCTTCCGCTAAAATTTGCATTTAAAAGACTGGATAAATTATCTAATTTAACTCAAAAAGTGTCTGTATTTATGTCTATATTATAACTTATTCTAATGTCAGGTTCTAAGCACTGTGATGATGAATCTAGAGAAGATTAGAGGGATATAGATACAGAAGAAATAGATAAGAGCCTCAAGATTGGATCTACTGACATTGATTTAAAGTAGAGAAAAAAAATAGTCTGAATGTTAAATAATTAGTTTCAGAGGACGGCTGCGAATCTCCTTTATTTACCTGCGGCAGAGTCGGGACGGGGGCCAGGTTGACGTCGTTCTGAGCCGGAAACTCTCCCACTATTGGACCTATGAGGCAGGTTAGAAAACAAATGGATTAAGACTCGAGTCAAAAAGGATATAAATAAATAAATGTCCCTCATAAAGTCTGCAGACACTCACAGGACTCCATCTCTCTGGAGAGGACATGGACAGACACTTTGTGTCTCTTTGGAGCCTGAACGGTGAGCCTCTCCTGTGAACAGAGATGCAGTCGGTGATAAAGACGAGTTCAGGAATCCGGCTGGTTTGCTAGGATCATCAAATACACCCAGGAACCAGCAGGATTTACTACGTATCTGTTAATGTTACAATTAATGTTAGGCGACGTTCACACTGCACCGATTTCTTTGCCCATATCTGACCTGTATCTGATCTTTTCATGACTGTCTGAACAACACTGATCCGATTGGTTCAATGCGACCCAGGCCACTTGACTGTGTGGTTCTGAATCAGATACGAATCTGATCTTTTCAAATGCAACCTGTGTCTGAACGGGCAGGTGGCATTCATCCGACCTGAACGCCATTAATACTCAACAAAGGTCACTATTTCTGGGTCTTGCTACGCAGAAGCAGGAAGAAAAACAACAACCATGGCGGATTATAATGTGGAGAGCAGTTTTTTTTTTAAACAATCTTGAAAAGATTGAGTTTTTTAGGTTGGGAAAGTTCGCTAGATGCGCTTCAGCACTACCTTCCATGTTTACTTCCGTAAACACAGAGCACACGTGCTTGTGACATAATGGAGTCACTCCGGAAATCACATACAGGTCGCATATATTTGGAAATGTCAAAAGCAACGAAAAAAAAAATTTTTTAAAAAACGGATTTCAAAAAAAAAAAAAAAAAAAATTTTTAAAAAAAGGGATTTCAAAAAAAAAAAAAAAAAAAATCGAAATTG
>NW_015150464.1:497543-500444 GCF_000732505.1 Cyprinodon variegatus
GGGTGAGTAGAAAATGAAGGCTAATCATGTTTTGGGTGTACTATTCCTTTAAAGACCTCTGTCTTCAGTACACTCATACCCCATTTACACTACCCTTGAAAAACCGTGCCGAGACCGGTCCGAGGTCAGTAACTGAGCTAACTTATCGTGTGTAAATGGAAAGCAAACTGAACTGAACCGAGCTAGACACAACCGGACCGAGATAACTGCAGACCAGTTCCAGAGGTGGGCTCGGCTCGGTTTTTCCCTGTCTTTGTTTTCTGATAACAAGAGCGCATGAGCAGAACGCGTCATCTCCGTCTGGCTGCACATCGTGATTCACACTTCATTCCAGTAGTTGGCGGTAATGCCCCTCCGGAAGTTGCTTTCCAACCAACACACAACAGAAGAAGAAGAACAACTATAAACAACCATGAAAGGTTGCCGTCTTCGCCTGACCCTCCGCAAACAACGAAGTACAGCAAAAATAATCAAGCATAACTTTCTAAATGTGACAGGCGCCGCCATTTTGATTTGCTTGATTCCCTCCTTCTTCGTCTTGTGTTTTATGGCGGTTGGCAAACAACGTTTGGTGCATTACCGCCACCAACTGCTTGATTTCCTCCTTCAATACTGGCAGTAATACCGCAGATCGTCACTAGGAGTCGAGGAACCGAGATAGCGTGATGTGTAAACGCTCGGCCTGGTTAACTGATCCGAGCTCGGACCGGTCTCGGCATGGATCGGTTTTTCAAGGGTAGTGTAAATGGGGTATCAGATCTTCATTCAATTATTTACACAATTTGTAGAGTAACTGAACTGAATGAGCATTCTTCCTTGAGTCGTTGAATCTTTTTAGCAAATTCTTAGTCTAAAAAAACTCCACCTTTGTGTAATCTAACGTTTTAAACTGTAAACACTTTTGTCAACACATCCCTCCTTCCCTTTTTGGAGCTGTTTCAGAGTAGCATAGAGGAAAAAACAGCATGACTTTTTGTTGGCAAAGACAAATGGAGACAAAATGTGCCTTGGATACCAAAAAATAACATAATGAGTAAAAAAAAGGTGTTTCAGTGATTTCTGCAGGTACATCATTAGAAATGCATTAGGTTTGCTCTGCATGGGGGCTTTAAGGCTTTCTGTCGGCCTTAGATGGTACCCAATCTTTCTGCAGCTGCGTCTCTGACTCCTTCATCCAGTTTAAGAAGCGGCAGTCCAGCCATCATTAGAGCAGCTGATGTGCAGAGAGCGTCAGCTCCTCAGCTATGAATAGAAGCAGGAGGCTGCAGAGGATCAACGCTAGCAGGCCAGACTGAATCTAATCAAATGAAGCGTGTCTGGACACACTCATTCAGAGTATATGGCCCAGGATATTGGACCAACGCTGCCCTTTCATCTAAAAACGCAATTACTGAGCAGTAATTGCGGTGGTGTAATAATAACGAGACATTAAGCAGTGTGACATCATGAAACTGTCGTCAAGAGCAACCTGACATTTAGAGTGAAGGATTGCCGTTTTTGAAGCGACAAAACGGGAAATTTGAATTTATGGGATAAAAATAACTAATATAATATGAAGAGAAATCTACAAATATGTAATTTTTAAGCAGAAATGATCAGTCAGATTTTTTTTCTCAGATTCATTAAGCAGAGCAGAAAGCCTGAAAAAAGGTGGATGATGACGAGTGATTTCTCAGATTAACACAAACATCTGGAACAGTTTGTTCTCTGGTGAGATGATGTTCCATCCTGTCTATTTCATAAAGCCAGTAATGATGAGATCAACCGAAATAAAATGGTTTCCAAGAAAAACTGCCCCAACATCCTAGAAACACAAACCCTTCCAGATTTTCTGTCCTACTATGATTCGAAAAGAGAAAAACTAAAAACCAATAGTTGCAACTAGAACTGAAATAATTAATCAGATTAATCGTGATTAATTGCCAACTTATTCAGTAATTGATGAATCCTTAAAAGGACTATATAGACTTTAAAATATGCTTTAGCAACACATTAAAATTCAAAGACTTTTTATATAAAAATACTGGAAATAATGCATAAAGCAGCGAACAAGTCTTCCTTCTGGTATTCAGAAATGATTTAAGTCAAGAGAGAATAAATATAATTTGTGAGGTTTGTTTATATTTGAATGTGCAAAAGAGAAGAAGCCAGATAAAGTCTAGATGTGTTTCAGTTATTGGTGTGAAAATGTGGAATGAATTGAATGATGATTTAAAGTTATGTCCTTTCTTGGTGAATTTTAAAAGGGCTTTAAAATGTAAAATGATAAAATCCTATGTTATGTAGATTTATATATTTATATACGCAGTAAAGAACCTGGTAGGTTGTAAAGGACAGAAAACAGGATAGGCAATAATAAGCTTTGCTTCAGCCTATTCCTTTTTTTTGGTAAATTGTTGGTTTTGTTTTGATATTGTTGTTTTGTTGTTTAATGTTGGATTATTTGCTAAAAAAATAAAGTGAAAGTTACGGAAGAGGATTAGGGCCACTGAAAAAAAAAAAAAGTTAACAGATTTTTTTTTCTTTTATTTCAGTATAGTATGGGGGGGGAAAAAAATCAGAATTCTGACTTTAATCTCAGAATTCTGAGTTTCTATTGTCAGAATAAAGTCAGAATTCTGAGATCAAAGTCAGAATTCTGAGATCGAAGTCAGAATTCTGAGAAAAAAGTCAGAATTCTGAGATCAAAGTCAGAACTCTGAGATCAAAGTCAGAATTCTGAGATCAAAGTCAGAATTCTGAGATCAAAGTCAGAATTCTGAGATCAAAGTCAGAACTCTGAGATCAAAGTCAGAATTCTGAGATCAAAGTCAGAACTCTGAGATCAAAGTCAGAACTCTGAGATCAAAGTCAGAACTCTGAGATCAAAGTCAGAACTCTGAGATCAAAGTCAGAACTCTG
>NW_015150464.1:500560-502931 GCF_000732505.1 Cyprinodon variegatus
ATAAAAAAAAAATAAATAAATAAACATCTTGCGTTTAAGATAAAAAAAAAATAAATAAATCATCTTGTCGATTTGCTCTATCCAGAACTCCAAAAGTTGGAAAGTTAGTTTCACCTAAATAATTGGATATTAGTGCTTGATGGGTGCGATTTCAATGTTTTTGGCCTTTTTCTAAAGCTGTCACTGCCTGTCTGAGAAAACCTTAATTTATGTGATTTCCACCTCAAAGGTTCAGGGTAGTGTGGTAAAAATGCATTTTTTTATTTATTTTTTTTTTAGTTGAATAGTTTCTGACCAGTAGATACTAAACAATATAGTAATAAGCTTATATTTACAAAAACACTCTAAATGCATAAGCAAAAAATGTGGACGGGAAATTATTTCAATGTTTTCTCCGTGTAATAAAACACAAAATGAGGTGAGATCCCCATTTGAGATCTACATGAGCCATTCAAAAATAAACCTTCGAATTCCTAATTTAAGAATTTATTAAATCTGGACCCTCGTCCGGAGCGATGAGGTGAAATTTGAAAATTAAAGAAGAATCCCGAGAAAAAGTGAAAACGTTTCAAACCGATAGAGTTCGTCGTAGAAGGTGTGCTACTCACTCTGTAGAACTGCATTATGTTTTCTTTTGTCAGCGTCTTCAGATGTGCAACTTCAATGTTATCTGCAAGTCAAGCAGAAGTGCCAACATGATTAGCTGGAGGCATTTCAGAAGAAGCATCAACAGTAACTCAGTTAACAATAATGGTGAAGAAAAACGCTTCAATTTAACACATTTCCAGTACTTCCTTACATCGACACAGTACAGTAAATATCTATGTGTGAGGACCAGCTCAGAGGAGAGGAACTCCTTTGTTCTCCATTGAACTAACCCAGCAGCTGAACAGCATGTAGGATTGATGTAACTGATTAGTGAAATCTGAAAAGTGTGGGATGCATTTTTACTCTGGTTTCTGTCTAAAGCATAATAAGTTTATCCAAAGACAGAATCCTGATTGAATTCAGTCGTTCTAATCTGATCAGAGCTCCTCCTTCGTCATGTTTGCTGAATGTTTATAAGCTTCTTAGCAAACCATCGTCTAGCAGCTTTTTTTCCCCCAAAGAGGAAGATCAATGCAGCAGATTTTTCAAGGTGTAACTCATTTCCAATCACTGTAGATTTGGCGTGGCAGTAAAGAGGAACATCTAGAGCTCTTACCTCTGTCAAAATTATACTGCTGAGAGATGATCTCCCCCCAATATTTGGCACACTCGGCAGACAGCTTCTTGGGCTTATCCAGGCGCCGGATGGCCAGGGCCTGGATGTGTTTCTGGAAGGCTTCATCGCTCATTTGCTCCAAAGCCTTTTCCATGGTGGAGAGGAAGGCCTCCACGCGGCTCTCCAGGTAGTGGGGGGCCTTCTCCGACTGGATGATGAAGCGAAGGCCTTGAACTCCGTTTGCTCGACGGGGCCCGCTAAAGACAATGTAACCTTGGAGGGATGAGACAAAACACCTTTAGATGATAAAGAATTGTAAGGGGTAATTTGGGGGTCTCAAAATATGATCTAAACGACTCTCAGAAAATGGATCCAGAGGATGAATGCTGGGCAGCCTCACCCAGCTGTTCTTTGGTCCTCAGAGTGTTGAAGCAGGGCTCAGAGATGATCTGGCAGAACAGCTCCAGCAGCATGTTGTCGTTGGTGGTCTGCATGTCTGTCTGGTAGTAGATCTCAATGCCGCAGTTGTTGTGGACCTCATTCCTCTGCTGGTAAACGTACCAACCACCTGAGAGAAAATTAACAGATACATTTAACCCCTTAAGGCCGGTGGGCCCAGTACCGGGCCCAGCTCACACCAGCTGATGTTTATCTATTTATAGAAATGGCCCAAACACAGTCACATGGTGTTTCATCCACACACCCTTCAAAAAATGTCTAAAACGTGTTTCAAATTTTTTTTTTTAACAATACTTTTTGTTTTATAACTGTGTAGACAATTAAAATAAATTTTTAAATTCTGCCAGAAATGTGCAACAGCAGGTATTCATTTTTAGCCCCGCCCCCTATTGGCCAGTGTAGGTACCAGATTGACTCGGGCTGCCAGATTGACCCGGGGGCATGCGCCTTTTGATGATGTCACAATACATAATTGTTTTAACGTTTGCACAATTGCACAAAACATTTTGATTGGTCTGGACAGCTTACTAAAGTAATTATAGCGGGGTGTAGGTTTTATTCGAAAGCGGGATTGCGGTTTGTAAACGGACAATTTTACGAAGAAATTCTCCATGGTCCCTGCGCCTCCCGATGACGTCACATCATGGCAACGCCACTCAAACAAACTATATGGCGCCCGCGGTCTCTATTTGTCACAAATCTATTTTA
>NW_015150464.1:504552-508473 GCF_000732505.1 Cyprinodon variegatus
GGGGGCCTGCGCCTATTGATGACGTCACACTACATAATTGTTTTAACGTTTGCACAATTGCGCAAAACATTTTGATTGGTCTGGACAGCTTACTAAAGTAATTATAGCGGGGTGTAGGTTTTATTCGAAAGCGGGATTGCGGTTTGTAAACGGACAATTTTACGAAGAAATTCTCCATGGTCCCTGCGCCTTCCGATGACGTCACCGAATTTGCTATGGGCTTTGTGCCTCCCGATGACGTCACATTATGGCAACGCCACTCAAACAAACTACATTGAGCCCGCGGTCTGCATTTGTAACGAGAATAAAGAGAGACCGCGGGCGCAATTTAATTTGTTTGAGTGGAGTTGCCATATCGTTACGAGTGGCGTTGCCATATAGTGACGGGCGGAGTTGCCATATTATGACGTCATCAAAAGGCGCAGGCCCCCCGAGTCAATCTGGCAGCCCGAGTCAATCTGGTACCTACACCGGCATCATTGGAAACCAGAGGCTCAGACCTTTCCAAGGAGGGGTCAGAAGTAATTGTGTGACCATTTCAGGTGATGTAACCGGCATGCTCTTTTATTGCTATTTTGAATGCAGTTTGGTTATTATTGTGTGTTCAATGGTAAATTTCAATGAAACACGGCTAAATCTCAGCAGCAAAGGCTTTGCTTCATTCAGAATGTCTCCATTAATGTAAATCAGCATATTTGTCTCACCAGATTCCCTTTAAAAAATGTAAAAAAAATGCATTTTTGCATAATTTGGCCACTTTTGGCACTATGAAAAAATAAATTTCCCGCCTAGAACTCTGCCCACTAATACCTTTGTGGAACAAACATGCTTCAACTTATTCAGTCCAGATTTGCTTGAGTAATATTAAAGATGTAAATCAGGGTTCATCCAGAGTTTCGATTGGGTAGTGTCAGAGTATACAGCTACAGCATGAGGCAAGTTAAATTCAAGACTTTTTAATGCCACTTGACATAAAAATTCAAGACCAAATTCACAAGAAACACAAGAAAAACCTGCTTGCGACAACTTAACCCAAAGGTTTATTTTAACATAAACCACCGCACTAATGTTTCAAATTTTGAAAAGCTTCCCATACAGGAAGAAAGCTAAAAAACAAAACAAAAATGACAGATATATTTTAACAATTATTTAACTGAATTCACAAACTTTGTTTTAGCAGGGAACAAAACAAATCAGTTTTAAAGCCCCAACATAACCAGTGCTAAGTCTTTTTTGCAGCTATTTTTCTTTGTATCGTTTTCTTAGTATGTTTGATTTGGTGATAAGTGGAGGCGTTGCAGAGACAAGGGTGGAACTAAACTGAGAAATACCGGCTGTTTCTCTGTAACTCCATTTTGACGCTTTGTGTTTCGTGCTTCGCATGTGCGACTCCACTGCCTTAATTCCCATCGTTCTGAGCTTGAATGACTTCTTGCACTAAATCCACTGAGCCTCATGTATGTTCCCTGGTTTTATCCATGGAGAAAACTCTTGGCTGGTGTCAATTTTGGTTACATTTACACTTGCTCATATTTTCCAGACAAAAAGTTAATGGTGCATCTCCCAAATGTCCCGGCCGCAACAACGCTTTTATTGGTTCCGCTATCGGGACGGAACCAATAATGGAGAGCCGTTATTTTTTTTAAATAATAAAACAAATTGTCAATTTTAACGTTTTATTTAAATTACAAAAATAAATTGTAATAAAAATAATCCTATTTATGATGTTTTAAAAATTAAGACCTACAAAAGACTAATTTAAGACATTTAAATACCAATTAAGGTCTTAGTTTTATTCTGAAGAATTCAATGCCTTTTAAGACTTTTAAAGGACCTGCGGGAACCCTGAGTGTTTATTTTGGAAGAAATTTTGGCGAGGCTAAATTTTTCTTCATTTTTTCTTTAATCATCTATAAATCAGACATGGTGACATTTAAAATAGTGGTTCCATCTGAAAAATATCCCACAATGCCTTTCTGTTATACAAACACAAACAACTGTACTTCCAATTTATGGTTTTGGAGCTTAACTTGTTTTAATTCCCATATTTAATTTAAGGCGGAATTTGCTCCCAAGACCCTCTGGGCTTAAGGGGAAGAAGGTGTTTTTTTTTTTTTTTTATTTATTTATCTACAAGTCATAATGAAACAACCAGTCAATAAATTCATTTGTGTCTTTCAGTTATTAATGAAAGGAATTTAAGCTACAAATAAAAGTAAAGCTTTAAGTATTTCTTTAACCTGACATCGTTATCTGGGTGTACATTCTTAGTTTTTCATATTTATTTCCACATTAATCACAAATTAGAAAAATAAACCCATTATTCTGTAACAAATATGAGATATGATTTTAAATTAACACCTTTTTTATTTCTATTTTTAGGTTTATATCTAAATAAAAACATTAAACCCTTTTTTCAACATGTTGATATTTAGCCAAAATTACCAACGATGAAAAATTTTGTGGAATTTCAAAATAAAATTTACATGGAAAAACTAAAGATATAAAAACCCTTTTCCATTTTTGTCAAAGTTATTGTGGGAGGTAGAAAGAGCCCCTGATGTGCAGAATAAACCACAGCAGCAAAGAGAAATACTTCCAGGTGTTAAAAGGTGTGAAGAAAGATTGCAGTTCTTTTAGCTGCATGAAGCAAAAGTAAATATGAACATGATAAGTTTCAGTAGAAGTATTCAGCACTGTGCTTCAGGGATTGTATTTTTATTTTCCAGCCCTGCAGCAGAGTTCACACAGAGGACAGTGGCGACACTCTCCAGACATGCAGCGACATCCTCCTAAATGTCAACTTCTTGCTTTCAAGCCAAGTGGCTCCAAACTCAACTCTTCTAATGTTTTATCTGTTCTAGGAATCATCTGGAGAAGAGCAGCCAGGAGGAAAGCGAAATGCGGTTTGAGACCCGGCTCCTTCAGCTCCACCTTGTTTGAAATTCTCTTTGAACTGGAGACGAGCCGCGAAGGAGGCTTTCCGTTCGTGCTGACAGAGCTGGATGGCTGAACACTCAGCCCTCCTGCTTCTCTCTGCATGTCACAGGTTTTACTTGTTAAGCACAAAAAGCAACACATATTCTGCAGACGCAGGGAGTTAGAAAAGTGCTAAAATGAAGAGCAGGAAGCCCAACAGTGACAGAGAACGTCACTCTCTTACTGTTCCACGAGTCTTCAGTCTAAACCGAAGAGAGAAAGGACACTGTGCCACTGCAGATAAGCTGCTCAAACAATCAACTGGAGATCTAGCACGCTGCAAAGCTTTAATTATAAACCATTGGCAACACATGATGGCGCTAAGAAATTAACAGCAAACAGATCATCTTTTTTAAGGGAATCTGCAAATAAAATCAAAGCTCATGGTTTCCTCATTTTACATAATTCCTCGTAAGAGTATTCAGACCCTGAATTATTATAATTATTAAATTATTCATCAAGCTACAATTAAAAACGCCTCAATATATTGTGCAGGGATTTAATAGCAAAGAGCAGTGAGGTGGAAGGAAAAGGTTGCTTCTCAAATGTGCGATGAGCATCTGAAGTCAGATTTTGAAACAGTTTTAGCTTCAATCACAGCTGCAGGTCTCTACAGCTTTGCTCATTTAGACCAATTCTTTTTCTAGTCTTGCCACAGATCATTAAACCCCACTATCTCTGGAGTGTATCAAACCCTGATGAAAAAAAATCGATTTAATTTGTTCCATCGTAGTCCTGGCTGTGGTTATAGTAATGGATATATCTATCAGTAGATCTATCCATAAAAATAAAAAGGATTCCCATAGCATAATGCCACCACCACCATGTCATTGTGAATCTTCAGGGTTACACAGAGTGAGCTTTCTCAGGGTTCCTACAGCATAAGGCAAGTTAAATTCAAGACTTTTTAATGTCACTTGAAATAAAAATTTAAGACCAAAT
>NW_015150464.1:509181-510543 GCF_000732505.1 Cyprinodon variegatus
TTTTTTTTTTTATAAAAAAAATAAATAAAAAATTGTCAATTTTAACGTTTTATTTAGATTAAAAAAATAAATCGTAATAAAAATAATCCTATTTATGATGATTAGACCTACGAAAGACTGATTTAAGACATTTTAATACCAATTAAAGCCTTAGTTTTATTTTGAAGAATTCAATACCTTTTAAGACTTTTTAAGGACCCTGTTTATGATTCGTGCATCATTTTATATTTGGGCCAATAATTTACATCCGGATTTTATATGAAACCGTCACCATGGTGTTCAGTGTCTCCTCCTAGCTGCTCTTCTGAATAATCATCATCTGGATTCATACGGAGTCTAAATCACCAACAGGAGAGTTTTATTTACTCAGCAGCTTCTGACAGTAACTGTTTGGGTTGGATTTAGTTTAAACCAGATGCAAAAAAAAGAAAAAGTGCTGAACACAAAGTTTTATTCATGAAAATAAAAATAAGAGAAATAAATTCCCTGTGCCACTTTATGCTCGTTTTGTCTCCCCCAAACATCCACTTGGGTGTGTGGTTGTAATTTCCCAAATATAAACCCTTTAGGAGGGTATTGTTACTGCTGCCCAGAAATGGAGCCATTTCTCCTGTTCCTGCTTCAATGTCTGCAGTCTGTGAGAGGATGTAAACATGTGTTCGTCATAGTCTATTTTTCTTTGTGGCATTTATGAACGGTCCGCTGCTGCATGTCAGACACACCAGGTGGTCCAACACAACTCTGCTTCTCTTCCCTGATCCAATGTGAGGCACAGCACAGGTACCTCTGCTCCTGAGTGTTCATCCGTGTTGAACTGAAGGGGGGAGTGTCAGGCTATGTACCCAATCTACCCGGTGACGTCTGTTTCCACTCACTGGCTATCATGTTCCTCTAGGGTGAATACAGAATGCTGGATTTAATCAGATCTTTTTACACCAGAAGGCGTCAGCAGTGACGGAGGCGGGACGGCTGGGTACTGCTGGGTCACCATGGAGATGACTCGGACCAGCAGAGGATGATTAACAATGATCAACCTGTGTGTGACGGAGAGGAAAATGTGGGGACCTACCGTCTGGAACCTGCACCTCTCTGTAGCGAATCAGCTGGCTCGGGAGGAGGGGCTTTGTGTGAGCGTGCTCAATGAGTGTGTCCTCAACCATTTGCACCATTCCCAGCGCAGACTAGAAAAAAGGCACAGATAGAAAAGACATTTTCTGATATTTTGTTGCTGGAAATGTTCCAAGCATCTTTATTTAATCCAACTTTCAATCAGTGACTTTTATATAGATATACACTACCGTTCAAATGCTTGGGGTCACATTGAAATGTCCTTATTTTTGAAGGAAAAGCACTGTATTTTTC
>NW_015150464.1:511677-515316 GCF_000732505.1 Cyprinodon variegatus
AGACATTTTTGACCTCTGCTCAATTTTGAAGCGTGGTTAAGTTATGCTACGCCACAACGCAAGAGGGACAATCGCACACTAGCTGTGGGTCTAGATACAGCCGAGCCGGTGAGGAAGAGGGGGCAAGTTTGTTTGACGACGGAGGGACATGAGGGCGAAAAGAGTGGAGATCCAGGTGGGAAAAGGGTCCCAGCGTTCTTGCACACCTCACTCTTCTAGCTGGTCCAACTTCACGAGTCGTTTTCAGCAATGGAGGTCATACAAACAAGCCGGTAAGGTACAAAATTGGAAATACGCGTAAGTAGAACAGATCAGAATCAGAGGCCTGCAGACACTGTCTGCAGTCACCTACAATTTGGGAGAGGTGCAGCAAAGTGTCTGCTCATTATAAAATGAGCCTTTAAAGGTGTATTGGAGGATTTGAATTTGATTGGAGTGAGAGGAAACGCCTATTGAAAGTGTGTGAGAGCATGCAGAACCCCATTTCTCCTCATTTTACTAGCAGTGATGTGAAATGGATTTCTCCAAATAGCATGCCGCACTTAACCTGTCGAGTAGAAACTTTGCAACCGGGGCGTCAGTGGAAAGCCTGGCCTGGGCTTTCAGTGTACGGCATCATGTGAAAGAATCTCCCAAAAACAGGTCTTGTTTCTGTCTTCCGAGGCCTTTCTCTTCTTCTCACACACTTCTTAGACACTTTTCCTCTTACGACACCTCAGCCATGACCGCGGTGAGAAAGGGGAGCTTCACCTACTGACTGAAACCGTAGCTCACCGAACATACAGTATACGCATGAACGTGCGCATGTGCAGAAAAAGATACTGTAGCTAACTGGGGACGAGCATGCAGGATGGCCTTATGTTAACATGCCACCAGATTGATTGACAATTAGGAGGACCTCTTATTTAGATGATCCACCCAGAAAAGGAATATCCTTCAATATACCTTCAAGTTTCTATAGATGTTTAGGGCTGAAGGCAGGAAGGATCTCCTCTAGCTGTCTGTATCACAGCNCTCAAAGGAGTTTCTTTATTAAGGGCTGGTTATACTCCTGCAGCAGTGTGTCGCAGTTAGCTTGTTGCAGGTATAAAGTAGACATTTTTGACCTCTGCTCAATTTTGAAGCGTGGTTAAGTTATGCTACGCCACAACGCAAGAGGGACAATCGCACAATAGCTGTGGGTCTAGATACAGCCGAGCCGGTGAGGAAGAGGGGGCAAGTTTGTTTGACGATGGAGGAACATGAGGGCGAAAAGAGTGGAGATCCAGGTGGGAAAAGGGTCCCAGCATTCTTGCACACCTCACTCTTCTAGCTGGTCCAACTTCACGAGTTGTTTTCCGCAATGGCGGTCCTACAAACAAGCCGGTAAGGTATCAAATTGGAAATATGCGCAAGTAGAACGGATGTAGATTTGACCAATCAGAGGCCTGCAGCACTGTCTGCAATCACCTACAACTCGGGAGAGGTGCAGCAGAGGGTCTGCGTTCACGGCGACACCTACACAGACGACATAGTTTTGAATTATAAACTAGCCTTTAAAGGTGTAGTGGAGGATTTTCACCAATTTTTTAAGATGCGCTCTCCACTGTAAAAAAAAGTAAAATGTTCAGGCACAACCCTGTTGCCGCCCTGAGAGGGAACGTCTATTGAACGCGTGCAAGAGCATGCAGAACCCCATTTCTCCTCCTTTTACTAGCAGTGATGTGAAATGGATTTCTCCAAATAGCATGCCACACTTTAACTGTCAAGTAGAAACTTTGCAACCGAGTCGTCAGTGGAAAGCCCAGCCTGGGCTTTCAGTGTACGCCATCGTGTGAAACAATCTCCCAAAGACAGGTCTTGTTTCTGTCTTCTGAGGCCTTTCTCTTCTTCTCACACACTTCTTAGACACTTTCCTCTTACGACACCTCAGCCATGACCGCGGGGAGAAAGGCGAGCTTCATCTACTGACTGAAACCGTAGCTCACCGAACATACAGTATACGCATGAACGTACGAAAAAGATAGCTAAATGGGGACGAGCATGTAGGATGGCCTTATGTTAACATGTCACCAGATTGATTGACAATTAGGAGGACCTCTTATTTAGATGATGTACCCAGAAAAGGAATATCCTCCAATATACCTTTAAGTTTCTATAGATGTTTGGGGCTGAAGGCAGGAAGGATCTCCTCTAGCTGTCTGTATCACAGCAGTTAAAGCCTCTGACTGAAGACAGTCATAAAGAGCACAAGGTTTTTAATTTTATATGAAATTATTTGCTGTAAAATCATCTCCAGAGGTTCCCACGGTAAAGCCGGCCTTCTCTATTGAGCTTAGTGAGGTCATTTGCTCTGATACTAGTCCTTCTCTGGTCACCCTGTTATGTTGGTAAAGTGTCACAATGCAAAGTTTATGGAAAAGTGCTAAAAAAAAAAAAGATTCTACCGATACTATAGAACAAAATATCAATAAAATACACAATATAATTAAAGCTGCTAATATTTTTCTCTGTTACTTTTAATAATCGACTATTTAACCTGATCTTAGGAAACAGGAACAAAAATAAAAAGCAATTCTTCAAAGTAAAAAAGGATTGAACAAACCTCCTTGGGGATGTTGCCATGGAGCAAGGCCTCAATATGTAACCGTGACAATAGCTGAGGTATGAAGGCCCTAAGGCGTGGGAGAGTTACATCTGGAACACAGATTACAGAAATCTATCAGAGCATTTCTCTCTGGGCATCAGAGGTGAATCTGAAAGAAAACAATGACAGCATTTTCTTTGAACCTGGAAGAAATTCCTCTAATAAACCCAAACCAGCAGTTTGGTGTTAGACGGCCATGCAAGCTGCTAAAATACTCACATAAATTACGCTTAGACACACAATCAGCTGTTATTAGTCTAAAGAGTGAGAGAGAAATCTCAAAATGAGGTCAGAAGGAATTGCTTGGCAACAAGCTCTGGTTTGCTGAGGCTCAGGTGAACAATCATCCCTGCAGGAGGATATAAAAAGGTAAAACAACAATCCAGACGGCAGCTGTTGGGGAATAAAAACCCTCAACATCGAAAGAGACGAAGATTTAAATGACAAAACCAGAGATTAGAGAGAAGCGTCTACCTGCAGTAAAGAAACAGGCACATTCATCACATCACACATCAACCTAACCTTTATGCTTTGCTCTTTACTTGCTAATTTCTTTTAAAAGGTCAGTAAAGAGAAATCCTGACTGAGAACATGTCTCACCATCAAGAGCCTCTCTGAGCTCGTCTTTGGTCCACGCCACCTCAGTCATCAGGAGACGGAGGTAGTACATGGCATGCTGGTGCGGCTGCTCGGCTCGGAAGTTGTTTAAAGTCCTCATGTACTGAAAGGAGAAGGTCGACGTTAAGACTTTAGAAAATAAGTCATTAAATGCTACAGTGATCTAGAGAAAATCTGAACTTACTGCTTCTTTAATAATGTCGAAGCGCTTCTCGTCGATCTCGAATGTTGCCATCTTCTCAATGATCTTCTTCAGCAGGATGTGGGATTTATCATTGTAACCTTTGACTGTAAGCTGCAGTAAACCGCAGCAGAAAATATGCGATAAATAAAACTCTATCAGACAATCAACAATACAAAGAAAGGTTTTTCTAAATGTCATCAGCTTGAATCAA
>NW_015150464.1:516826-519825 GCF_000732505.1 Cyprinodon variegatus
GGGCTGAAGGCAGGAAGGATCTCCTCTAGCTGTCTGTATCACAGCAGTTAAAGCCTCTGACTGAAGACAGTCATAAAGAGCACAAGGTTTTTAATTTTATATGAAATTATTTGCTGTAAAATCATCTCCAGAGGTTCCCACGGTAAAGCCGGCCTTCTCTATTGAGCTTAGTGAGGTCATTTGCTCTGATACTAGTCCTTCTCTGGTCACCCTGTTATGTTGGTAAAGTGTCACAATGCAAAGTTTATGGAAAAGTGCTAAAAAAAAAAAAGATTCTACCGATACTATAGAACAAAATATCAATAAAATACACAATATAATTAAAGCTGCTAATATTTTTCTCTGTTACTTTTAATAATCGACTATTTAACCTGATCTTAGGAAACAGGAACAAAAATAAAAAGCAATTCTTCAAAGTAAAAAAGGATTGAACAAACCTCCTTGGGGATGTTGCCATGGAGCAAGGCCTCAATATGTAACCGTGACAATAGCTGAGGTATGAAGGCCCTAAGGCGTGGGAGAGTTACATCTGGAACACAGATTACAGAAATCTATCAGAGCATTTCTCTCTGGGCATCAGAGGTGAATCTGAAAGAAAACAATGACAGCATTTTCTTTGAACCTGGAAGAAATTCCTCTAATAAACCCAAACCAGCAGTTTGGTGTTAGACGGCCATGCAAGCTGCTAAAATACTCACATAAATTACGCTTAGACACACAATCAGCTGTTATTAGTCTAAAGAGTGAGAGAGAAATCTCAAAATGAGGTCAGAAGGAATTGCTTGGCAACAAGCTCTGGTTTGCTGAGGCTCAGGTGAACAATCATCCCTGCAGGAGGATATAAAAAGGTAAAACAACAATCCAGACGGCAGCTGTTGGGGAATAAAAACCCTCAACATCGAAAGAGACGAAGATTTAAATGACAAAACCAGAGATTAGAGAGAAGCGTCTACCTGCAGTAAAGAAACAGGCACATTCATCACATCACACATCAACCTAACCTTTATGCTTTGCTCTTTACTTGCTAATTTCTTTTAAAAGGTCAGTAAAGAGAAATCCTGACTGAGAACATGTCTCACCATCAAGAGCCTCTCTGAGCTCGTCTTTGGTCCACGCCACCTCAGTCATCAGGAGACGGAGGTAGTACATGGCATGCTGGTGCGGCTGCTCGGCTCGGAAGTTGTTTAAAGTCCTCATGTACTGAAAGGAGAAGGTCGACGTTAAGACTTTAGAAAATAAGTCATTAAATGCTACAGTGATCTAGAGAAAATCTGAACTTACTGCTTCTTTAATAATGTCGAAGCGCTTCTCGTCGATCTCGAATGTTGCCATCTTCTCAATGATCTTCTTCAGCAGGATGTGGGATTTATCATTGTAACCTTTGACTGTAAGCTGCAGTAAACCGCAGCAGAAAATATGCGATAAATAAAACTCTATAGAGAAAGACTAAAGCATGAAAGACAATCAACAATACAAAGAAAGGTTTTTCTAAATGTCATCAGCTTGAATCAAAGAGTGAATTTATGACAGTGGTGTCTATAAACTGAAGGTGTTCTGTGTGACCAGACTGACAGGACTCCAAAGGTAGATTGAAATTAAGTTTTACGAAACCACAACTGACGATCTTTTTAGACCTAGTTTAAAGTTTAAATGCTGTAAAAATGTAAGGCAAAAACTCAGGAAGGAGGAAATTAAATAAAGAAGGAAGGTAAGCAAAAAAAAAAAAAAGGTAAATAAAGAATAGTGTTGCACTGATGCCATTTTTTGGCCCCGATACCTGGCTGTGCAGCATTAGCCGATACCGATACCATCCGTTTGAAATTGATGTGTGTGTGCATATATGAAGAACTGCATACTACTTGTGTTCTGAAGGCTGCATGCCTTAGATGGGGACTTGGGCCGATCCGGCCACTAGGGGGCGCACGCATGCTCAATCGGGCTGGGTGCCACTACTAGGAGGGAAAGGAAGAGACTGTCGACGGTGATTCGAGTGTATTATAAGTAACAGGTTGTGTTTGTAACGTTGTGTCCAGAGAAACTTAAGTTATATTGTTTTTGCTGGACGAAATTATTGTTGCTTTATGTTTAATCTGTTAGGCCGGCTGGTTGAGTTATATCTGGTGCTACAGTTCATATTGCTAGCAGTGCTAATTGCTAGTTACCTCAGATGGTTTAAATGGTAATTTATGTTATATTTAAGCTACAGACCATTTCCTTTGTTGTTAGTGCCGGACATATATAACTATTATTTCATTTGTGTGCTATTGTTAAATATATTAATAATTGTTATTATTTGTTGTTGATTGTTTAATCAAATTGTTATTATTTTCCAGAACCACACTGGATTAAAGTGCCATAAAAGGACTGACTGTCTCCTTCATTATTTTATAAGTCTTGGGGGAACTTAGTGCGTTTTCACAGACGCACAGTTCGTGATTACAAATCAGAGAAGCCAGTCTAATAACTTTGAACTAGGGATGCACGATATAATCGGCCCCCTATCGGTATCGGCCTTAAAACTGAATATCGGACATCGACCACCCAACCGATATTTAACCCAATATTTGATCAGCTTCTGAGTTTCTAAAGTCTAAAAAAAAATAAAATAAAAAAATACTACTTCTTCTTCCTCAAAAACTTCTTTTTTACAGACTTAAAAACTTCTCAAGACGAGGGAAAAAAATCTCTTCATATGCTGATATATTGCCATTTAAAAACACCATATCAATCTCTTTTACTAATGAAATATTGCTATACGTCATCGCTATGCTACGAAATCCCCCGAAAATTCACGAAATTTTGCCATATTTTTATATGTTGATATATTGACGCGGTATCAATCTATTTTACTAACAAAATCTCACAAGAATTTGCAAAATATCACGAGAGTTTGTAACAGAACAATGAAATTTCACGAGATTTTGAAAGTAAAGTTGATCGATACCACGTTTTTAAAAATCAATTTGATATCAGCATATGAAATATATTTGAGTATATTA
>NW_015150464.1:521637-523644 GCF_000732505.1 Cyprinodon variegatus
GGTGACAATAGTTGAATAAACTTTTGGCTCTCTAAATGGTATCGGTGCTCTATTTGTTGGTACTCGCCGATACCGATACCACCATTTTAGTGCTGGATCTGGGCCCCGTCTGATACTGGTATCAGTGCAACACTAATACAGAAGACAAAATAAAATGCCAGTAAAACAGGCAGGGTTGATAAAAGGAAGGAAATTTAAGATGAACAAACAGGCAGCCAAATGGTGAGGTGATGAAATAACAGATGACAGAAGGGAGAGAGGAGGGATGGATGTTTAAGATCATGGGAATAATTCACACATTTGAACAATATTTTATCTCCCCTTTTCTTTTTATATTTGGGGAAGTAATAAAGGCATTTTTATTTTATACTATCCCTGACACACCTTGCAAGTGCAGGAACACTGTAAAAAAATAGCTTAATACTTCAGTTTAAAGTCTTAGTTTAAAACTCTTTGCTTTTTCTATGTATTTTTTTTTACATTCTTCATTTTTTTTTGACGAAGATTAATTCTTGTTTTTTCAACCCTAAAGAATGCATTTTAGGAAATCAATAAGTAGGAATCTGGTCCCTGCTCTGCTAAGGGCTAAATAACCCTGTTATAATCTAAAACCTATAATAAATAAGCATTTCCTCTGCAGAGTTGAACACTTCCTGTTCATGTCCCCCGGCTCCGCATCTCCTGGGAATACAGAAGTCACCCTAACAGATGATAATGGAGATTTTTAGGACTAATCGTGATTTAAAACTGGAAAAAATGATCAAGGTTATTCAGAGCCTTTCAAACAGAAGTCCTTCATGAATCAGCACATCCTCCCAGTGCAAAGCTCCGCTCCCTGCGGTGACACCTGTTAACGACATCACCGACCTCAACAGCCGGCCAGCACAATACTGCTGACGCATGGCGGTTACCTGCAGCCATAGTCACTCTACCTCAGTGTGTTGAAAAACCATGTCTACGAACACAACGGTCATAAATTCACTGGGGAGACGAAGCTGATAACTGCTTGTTAATTTTCACAAACATGGAGCAGAATGTTAGTGAGGAAAGATGAATGCAGGAAAGAAGAAAAGCAAAAAAGATCAACCGGTTTCATTTTTAGACGCTCAAGAACAAACACATGCAAAACGCCTGGGATAGAATATTTGGAAGTCAAACTGCATCAATGTTCATCACCAAGAATCCCCTGATTACCAGATGAAATTTGTTAGCTATTTAAATTTATGAAGCTGTCAATATGTTAGCATGATTTGATGAAATTTCTCTCTCTAACATGACAATGAAAACATTTCAGAAGAGAAGCCAGGGTGTAAACTAATGTTACTAAGTGCAAAAACATTTAATGCGTCTTAATAGGGAGACGTAAATATATATATATATATATATTTTTTTTTTTTTGTTTGTTTGTTTTTTATCTGTTTCTCACTTTATTCTTCCTACCACTCCCTAGTTAGTGTATTCTAACCCTTTTTTCTTCTATAGAAAGTACTCCTGGTCCCAAGCTTCTTTGTTAAGCTGTAAAGTTTCCTCACACAAACCCATTTCCTCCCATCCATCTTCGGGTCCCTCCATAAATGCTGAACAGTATAGGGGTGCCTTCCATTTTGTGTTTTAAAGGGGAGGAGTTACTCTACAATGTAAACACATGCTTGTCTAAGCTCTATGCACGCCTAGGGACTGCAAACAAATACAGTTGAAACCAGATATTTACATGCATTGTAGAAACATTTAAGCTTTTTTTCCCCCTTGAAATCTGACAGAATAATGTTTCCCAATTCTTGATCACTTAGGATGACATTTAAATTATTAGAAAAAATTGGATTATTTATTTCTAAGTTATTCATTCACCAACATGACATTAGAAACCAATCGTGTTATCTTTAAACTGAAATTTTCTGTGCTTTTATAGAAGATTTAATATTAGTTTACTTAAATTTCAGCCCAGTGGCTAAACCAGGGTTCCTACAGCATAAGGCAAGTTAAATTCAAGACTTTTTAAGACTTTTT
>NW_015150464.1:524245-527771 GCF_000732505.1 Cyprinodon variegatus
TCATATTTTCCAGACAAAAAGTTAATGGCGCATCCCCCAAATGTCCCGGCCGCAACAACGCTTTTATTGGTTCCGCTATCGGGTTATTTTTAATTTACTTTTTAATTGTCTTTTTAAACGTTTTATTTAGATGACAAAAATAAATCGTAATAAAAATAATCCTATTTATGATGTTTAAAAAATTAAGACCTACGAAAGACTGATTTAAGACATTTTATTACCAATTAAGGCCTTACTTTTATTTTGAAGAATGCAATGCCTTTTAAGACTTTTTAAGGACCCGCGGGAACCCTGTAAACTGATCTAAACCTTCTATGTGACTGAAATCAGGGCTAATGAAATGCATATCCAGGGCTTAGCTGCAGCAAATTTGCTTGTATGTTTTAGTTGACTGACCATTTAAAAGACCAACTGGAGTCAAAGATTTAAAATCCACGCAGCCGTCTTTAGATCTAGCTTCAATATTTCAACATAATGTTCCTTTCATATGATTTCACCCATTTTATAAAGCGCACTATTCTCTCCAGCAGCACAACATCCTCACATGTTCCCACTGCCGTGTTTCACAGGTGGGATGTTGTTAGAGGCTTGTAAGCTCCCTCTTTTTTTATACGTTTTTGGAGTATTAGCTTCTTCCTCTCCAAATGTAGCCTATCTGCTAATACAGAACCTTTTATAATAAGTTCGGCTAGCATCTTAACAAAGACTTTTGCTTTTTTCCTGGGGTTGATTTTCTATCAAAACACTTCCTCCTCTGGGACAGAGAACCTGTCTAATTCCTGAACAATATCTGGATCCTCGCCATGCTGCTTAATCTTGCATATAAATGGATAAACATGACGCCATCAGAAGAAGCTCCATATTTCTCCTCCCAACATTTTGCGTCTGAGGTGGTTATAATTGTGCTTCTATTCAACTCAAATGTTGTGTATTTTCAGAGGCATATGAAGCCATGACATCATTTGAGGCTTCCCATAAAGTTCATAAAGTTAAAGGGGAAAAGTAATAATAATTTGAGAAAATCTCTCAGTTAAAAGAAAGCTATTCTATTCCTTATTCTGGGTCATCCCAAGTAAAAAAAAAACATTTAAAAAACAGTCTGCTTTTAGCATTCTAATATCTGGTTCCAAGTGTAGATCATGAAGAACGCGTTATCCAAACTTAGCATAGAAAACCAAGCCATAGAGCTCTGTTAAACCCCAAGAGTAGATCCTTGAACCAGCTTACACACTCCAAACGGCTTACTTACGATGATAGCATTCATTCCAGAGGCTATGCCATATACTAGCCCGGCCAGGCGGGCTGCATATGTATACTCTATTAAATCATCCTTCAGTAACCTCAGAAACAAGTAGGTCATGTTGCAGTGCAGGGGAGATGCATAAAGGTAGCGGCTAATGGAAGAAAAAAAAAAAAAAGAAGGAACAAATGCATAAAAAGGGATGTTTCTTTTGAAGGATGGGTTGGACCAACACAAGGAAACAAAAAAAACAATATATGAAGAATGATTTAAAATGTAGTGTAGAGTATGTATATGCAGCCTCATAACCAGCTTACTCTCGCAAAAACAAAGACTTCTCAAAGGAAAAGTGCCGCCACATTTGGAAAATTCTTGAAAACGAAGTACTAATGTGGTTGATAAGCAATGCAGTAGCACAGGTGAAGGGAGGGAGAAAGATGGCGATTAAAATGAAGGCTAGACTGACCAAGCCTGGGCTGGAAGGCAGGTGAGATTAAACATCTTTTAGGTGAAAGGTTCAGGATTTCTAAACGAAACTAAAAGTTTTATACAAATTGAATAAAAAAATGGAACATTATGATTAACAACACGCCACGGCTGTCCTGAGACTGTGTTGTTTTACCACCAAATACAGAAAAATTTAGAGAAAGTCTAATCGTTGCCTATGAACCCAGGACAGGTTGAGTGAGTCAGTGGGAGCAGGTGGGTCAATGAGGTCTAGGAGGCGACGTGAGGGAAGGAGGGATACTTACATACATCCCATAGACGGTATTTTGGAGGTCATAGCTCAAGCCTGCTAGCTCAGCTGCATATGCATACTCGTTGAGGGAGTCCTTGAGGAGCTCCAGGTACAAATATGCCATGTTACAATGCAATGGGTCCACGTATGCAAACGGGCTGCAGAAAGAATTACAGCGGTCAAACATTACATACAAACAGTTCCACTGAGGCTGCAGCCACAGGTTGACTACCTGCAACAGAACTAATCAGTCCGTCGCTGTAATCTGCCCTCACTGGAGGAGTCTGCATGGACTGTGAGGCAAGATATTTTATTTCATCCAGACTAAGCAGATCTACTTGAACAATTGCATTTTAGTCAGCCATCTTAGCTGTCAGACTTAATTTAACTGAAGAAACAAAATCCAAATTATAAATTTAAAGGCTACTAAAAAACTATTTGAGTAAAAAAAAATTAAAAATGTTTTTACGCAATTTTCAACATTTTAAAATTAAGAAGTCAAAACATCCCGCGTTCGGTTAGTGGAAGCTAAGGGTTTAAGTTAACATTATTCCTGGAAACTTACAAAACTGCTATATTAAAAATAAATAAATCAAAATAAATAAATTATTAAATGAAACTTAACATCAACTTCAAAACAAAAGTTGAGTAAAATGAGCTAACTCATTTAAAAATGTGCATGCCAGCGTAAACACTTGGGAAAATGATGAAAGTAAAGAACAACCCTGTACCTCAGTGGATACAAACTTGCATTAAAGTAGGATTTATATGGCATAAAAAAATAAAAAAATTAATAAAATGCAAATAAAAAGAACATTTGATTCTCCAGTGCAATTTAACTAAGGAGGTGATTAATTTGGTTCAAACATAAAGGAGCAGCAGAAACCTGCTGGCAATGTGGCGAATGAACAGAAATAAATTACAGCCATCCTATCAGCTGTACTTTGCCAGTTTGAATCAGTTGGCTTATGTGTAGATATTTTATCTTTTTTATTTTCATTTTGTTTAGTTGGAGATATATATATATATATATATATATATATATATATATATATATATGAAAAACTGTAACTGGAGCGTGTAACAAAAGTAATTCCCTATAGTATTATTCAAGTATCTCTGATTATAAAGGGATAATAAAAAAATCTATAAAGTATCAGTCAGATGAGAACACAAAATTCCAAAGCTTTTTAAATATACCCAGGAAAAAATCTGGACAGGTTTTACTGTTACATTATAAAAACTGGATGTTTTTCCAAAATGAAGGAAAAAGGAAAAATAGGAAGGTTCGTAAAAAGGCGTGATCGTCTAGACTGGGTCAGCATGAGAACAGCCCCCAGTGGAACATGAAGGAACCCTAATCATGACGGTTTTTAAGAAAGGTTAATTTAAGAAAAAATAATAAATACATGAATAACAGTTCCATTCTGAACCCTAACTTTCATGTGGAAAAATAATTAAATTTGATTCCTAATCAGAAAAATGCCTAAAGCATAAAAGGAAATAAAAAAAAAACTCTTTTGAAAAACTTCAGAACTACTTTTAAT
>NW_015150464.1:528824-533663 GCF_000732505.1 Cyprinodon variegatus
AGGAGTTTAACCCAGCGTGTTTACCCTTATGCTGTCTTCAGAAATGGCCTCCTGCTTGTACTGCGTGCCGTACCACTCCTCCTGCTGGTCTGTTTGCCCTTCGAATGACTTTGACACCACAGCAACTCTGAAACGGTTAAAATAATAAAATTATCCATCAGAAAACTTTGAGTAAACTGCATTTGTTCACAGAGTGAAGAGCCTTTAAATCGGCACCTTATTAAATTACATTTAAATCACATATCAAAGATGTGTCTCTAAATACAGCGCACTACTGTTGTTTCTTTAATCCGCAAAATATTGCAAAGTTAGAAATGTTTTGTTCAGATGTGATAATGAGAAACTAGTCCATGCATTTGTGAATTCAATGCTGGACTTTTGTTGTTCTCACTATCAGGTAGTCCACAAACTGTAGTTAAAAGGCTTCGGCTGATCCAAAATGTTTCAAAACCAGATCATACCTCAATGAGGAGAAGCTAGGGGTCTAGATTACGGTACTAGGGGTCTGATTGTTCCTTATGTCCCTAACAGAGCACTTCGATCTCAATCTGCAGGTTTACTAGTGGATCTTTTAGTTATGCTCCTCTGCTGTAGAGCCAACTACTAATTTTAGTCTGAGGCAGAAGCCCTGTGTGCCTTTAAGGAAAGTCTTAAAACTTACCTTTTTAAAAAAGTCCATAGTTACTTTTCTGTCCAGATAGATGTTCTCCTTGGCCCTGCTGTGGCTCTACCCTTCTTATACCTCATCTAAAATAGTTAGGTTATTGTGAGCTATTTGCTATATTTATGCTGCTATATGTTTAGACTGCTGGATCACATAGGGACCACTTTTCCTCTTTCTACCTCTATTCCTCCATTCAGCAATATTAGTAAGTTTAACCTCTAACTTTATGCTCTCTATGCTTTTTCTCATAGTAGCGTCATCTTGTCTGTTCCTGTTCGACTGTGACTCCATCCTGGATTATAATAACAGCTGTGCTGCTGCCATCGACATCTTATTGGAGCTTGGCCTGTTTTTCAGTGTAGTCCTGTTTCTTTTAGTGTGACTAACAATATATGCTCTTTTTCATCATGACTTAGAGCTTGTTTGCTGGATGTCAACCTTCATGGACGAGGTCGCTAGTGGAGCCTGTTAACTGATACCTTTTGTATCTCTGCTTTCTGTATATCTGCTTCTATTTGGGATCGGCAGGTGGCTGCTCGTACCGAGTCTGGTTCTGCTGGAGTTTTTTTCCTGGTAAAAGGGAGTTTTTCTCTCCATTGTTGCTACGTGCATGCTCAGTGTGAGGGATTTCTGAGTCAATGACAAAATGCAAGCGAGACTCGTCACCGCGAGCTCCTTTAGGAGGAGCAGGTGTTGCAAGTTAATGACTGGATGCAATCAACTGGTTCTCATATCCAAAAGAAGCAGATATACTAAAGGTAACTGTTAACTAGCTCCACTAGCGGCCTCGTCCGCGCAAGTTGCAATGATGCAGACAAGCTCTGAGCAATGATGAAAGAGAGCCCATATTGTCACAGTAAAATAAACAGGACTGGTCATGCTTTGGTGGTTAGCGCACACGCCCAGTGTATGGAGGCCTTAGGCCTCGACGCGGCCGACCCAGGTTCAAATCCGACCTGTGGTTCTTTCCCGCATGTCCCCCCTCTTTCATACCTCCTTTCCCGTCAGCCTACTGTCCAAGAAAAACAGCCACTAGTGCTATAAAAAACATAAAAAATCAATAAACAGGACTACAGTGAATAACAGTGCCTCAACCTCTGCGACCACTCAAGTCTTACAGTTCAGCCTACTCTGTATCTTCCAGAACTAGAACCAAACATGGATGAGCAACATTTAGTTCCTGTGCTCCACTTTCAACAAAATTCCACAAAAACTTTAAAAATTCTGAAAGCCTGAGTTCTTTTAAGTCAAAGTTAAAAACCCATTTGTTTAGAGCTGCCCTTTAACTATTGAAGTTAAGCTTTTAACTGACGTATGATTAGTTTAGTTAGCTTTGATCATGTATTTTTTTTCTGCAATTTGCTTTTATTCTACTTTTATTTTTCTTCAAATTTATTAATACTGAATTGTGCAATATAAATAAACTTGCCTTGCATGCCTTTTAACTATAACCCTATTCAAGTGCAACCTTTAAGGCAAGGTCACTCCTACCCCCAAATTTTGTTTTGTTTGGCCATCAAAGCATGAGAGGCCAAATCCTTTACTCTGCCTACATTCCCCAGAATGCAGTGCGGTTCTTGATTGGAGTTCTTTTGATCAGTGGTCTATCCAGATACATGTTGCTGTTTTATTATCCAGTCCCTAGTCAAAAATTTTTCCCAGACATATTTGCTGAATTTCTAACAATTTCCTAATGCTATTAAGGATATTTTCTTCTAATGTTCTCTACTACAAGGTTCTGGCTAAATAACTCAAATGTTAAATGCATTGTGTCCGCATTTCCAATAAAACTGCCTGATTAACCATTTACATAATACATAAAGGAGATTTATTTTAGGGAAAAGTCCTCAGATTTAACCACTGTCCCCATCCTGATCTTTTCCAATTCTAATGTAGTGAAATATTAACACTAATGCCACCTACTGGTAAACACCGGGACTGCAGTGTTTCAACTGAAACAACTGAGATTGGCAAGATAAAAAAAAATGCAAAGAGAATAAAAATAGGTTTTGTGAAGCAATGCCTAAATACATCAGCTGATAAGGAGGCTCAATCTGAGGTAGAAACAACAACAACATCATCTACGAATACTTGAGAAAACATCCTGGAAAACGTTTGTTTGTATTTATAAATATAGAAAATTAAAGGCAAGCAAATAGAGATTGCAGGAGTATCTATTCCCAACCACAAACCTGATTTTTATCCTAATATTGGGACAAATAAATAATTATTTCTTCTAAAGCAGGACAGAGCATAACAGTGGAAGGAAAACTTTCCATTTTATTTTATTACATATAAAAATATCTGATGAGTGAAGCATGTTTCTACTTCTCAATGAGTATTTTTGTATGAGGTTTTTTTTATGGTTAACATGGTTAACATCCTCTATGTTTTGGTCTGCTGATGTGCTACACTGAGTGAAAAAACATTCTGAAGCTGTGTTTGATGCAAAAGGCTACTCACCAGGGTTTTGCACCAGGAAGCTGAATGCAAATGCACACCACACTTTCCAGATTTTACTTTTTGGAATTTCGATAAGCCAAGCATTTTTCTCCTTCCAAACTTAAAAAAAAATGCCATTTTCTGCTGCTCTACCAAGGTGTATGGCCATTTTTTTATTGTTTATGTTGTAAGAACTGGTGGAAATAATATGATACTAAAATAATCTCTAATCAGTAATTGGTATTTTGTTGTCCAGTTGTCAAATGCATCACTTACTCCTTAGATTCCAAACTACTTCTAATAAAAAAAAAAAAAACTCATTGTTTATCTTCTCTCTGTGAACAGAAAAAGATTTGTAACACCAACCTGACATTTTCTGGTCTTAGTTTATCAAGCACCATCTCAATCAGATCTGGTCTGAAGTCCTCCAAGAGATACTCTGCAGCAAGAACTTCTTCAAGAGGGTAATACTGCAACACAAACACATTAGTTAAAGAGATACAATCTGCATCTGGAGAAATAAGAGAAAGCCACAGTTTCTTCTTCCCCTGGGATTCTGTCCTGGATGAGCAGAGGACAACAAGCCCCACTATGGAAAGAAAAAAACTAAGACAGATCTGTTCTTTATGTTTTGTCATAATGGATCATGGAAACTGGACATTATGGGTTAGAGCCTAATAGGATTATTGGATACGTCTTGTCCTTAGGTGATAAATACTTGATTCTGTCAGCTGGAATAATCAGACAGGGGTGTTTAAAAATTGCTTTCCTTATTCTGACCCTGCTGTAGACAAGCTTAGGGGTCAGCAACCTGTGCAACCCTGAGAACCATTTTTGTCCTCAATCCTAGTAAACTAGCTTTGTTTAGAGTCACAAAAGCAAGATGTCACTTTAAACCTACAGCTTTTATTCTTTAATTACTACTATTGAAAATTAGTTTCAGCTTTGAACTAAAGCTTTTTTATTATCAGCTTCACAAAATTTCAATGATTGGCAAAAAAAAAACAAAAAAAACAGAGGGATAAATTAGTTAATTAAAATAAAACATGTAGTCTAGACTATTGGTATCATTCCCTGAGGAAATATTATGCATATATGCAATAACAATAACCAGGAAAAACAGTCAAGTATCTTTTAAAAACTGCTAAATTCTTTTGCAAAGCTCCTAAAAGCCTCCAGTTACAGACCTCTGCTCTAACTCTAGAAAAAAGCTAAAAACTCAGAGCCAGCAGGCAGAGGACATCAGCCAGTACAGCCTCGATGACCTTCCTCAAGTCTCCCTAGAAACAAGCTTTGCGTGTGGAGAAGGGACCTACATGCAATAAGCCTGCCACTTTGGAGGTGTAGCCGCGCGGTCGCTCCTTATCCTTGAACCTGAAGGCTACTTTACTTAAATCCTGCAAAGAGAGTGGAGAAGGAAAGATCAGAGGTCAGAAACTGAATTTTGAAGTGTAGAAAGGCATAAATTGCACATTATTTTCTGATTAGTTTGCATATGAGCTTCTGAAAATAGATGTTGCATCTGAATAATCGTCTGCATCTCAGTGGATTGATAAAAAACCTATTTCATTACGTTGGGATAGGTGATGATTAAATTATACAGCAAGTAAAATAAAAAATATATATTTTCAGTTACTATTTCACAGAAAATAAATATATATATTTTAACCAAAACATTTTTTTTTGCCAACACAATTTAATGGGAGGACTGACAGTTATTCAGCAGGAAGGAG
>NW_015150464.1:535296-549903 GCF_000732505.1 Cyprinodon variegatus
TTGTGAATTTGGCGCTATAGAAATAAATTGAATTGAATCAGGAATAACCTTGCATTCTTCAAACACCCATTCCTGAGGTCCCTCAGTGCGAAGTTTCTGGATGTACTGGAACATGTGGAAAATGATGTCTTCAACGTGCACTGCAGTGAGAAAAAATACAAAATCACACATTAATGAATATGCAATCATTTTCCTTTTAGACATGATGTAGTCATCCCCTCAGACATGGACACAGGTAATGCATGTAGGTCACTTCTCTGCGTAATACTTCTTATGCAGATTTTTAGAGGCAAAACATCCGACATGGCTTCATTAGGCATTGGTTGAATTTAGTAAAAAACTAAAATGACTGCTGGGAATGATGGAATGTTTTCACATCAATAAATGCTGAGAAATCAGGTTTTAAATCATAGTAATAATGAAGTGATCCAGTTCTCACTGGATCCTCACTGAGCCTGAGCTACATGTCACCTAAACAACATTGCAAAGGCTTGATACAAATTCATATCAACCTGATTTGATTTTGCGCTGCTTGCAGCCAACCAAAGGATAATTTCTAGTTGTGAAAGATGACATTACATGCAGAACATCCATCCTGCTGCCGGATAGTTGCGTAAATTATACTCACAGAGACCCTCCTCAGTCAGATCCACGTTGATAATGAAGAACATGAACCCTTTGGCTCCTTCCTTTTGCCCTCCAACTAGGGTATTCACCCAACCTTAAGTGAAATCAAACAAATCAATTTTAGTCCATTTTTGGCATGAAATGAATGACCTGAGCTCTCATTTTAGAGAACTTTCACTTAAACAATTCCATTTTCTAACAGAGTAGAAAGTAAAGGGAGTGTTATTCATCTTGATGTCATTTATTGCTACTATATATGGATGTAAACAAAAGCTTAAACCTGGGCTTTATGGAAGAATTTCTGATATTTCACCAAGAAAAAAAAAAAAAAAAACTTCTGTATTTTCCCTTAAAGCATGCTTCAGTGTCTGTGTGCTCACCTTATATGTGTAATATGTGGCTACGCGTCTCTTCTCACGTAAATCCTGACCACACCACCTTCAGTTTCATGTTAGGATAACTGGAGGCTCCAACCATAAAACTATCAGGTTACACTCGGAGGTTTTATCGCCTTTTATCTTTTATTTATGGACCAAAGATGGATCACAGCGAAGCTTCAGCTTTGGATTCCTCTTCAAATATCTTAGAGGTGAGTAATTCAAAAATTAAATATACATTTAACTTACATTAAAACCAGTATTATAGGTAGTCACACAAATGAGTTAAATCATACGAACCCAAATGTGCATTTATTTTGACTTTGCTGTTCTAGAGTTATCAAAAAATGTGAAAATAGAGACTACTTTAACATTGAGTATTTGGTCGTTATTCAGTACCAATGTGGTGTAAATGCTGAAAAGGGAAAAGTCTTGATGGTACAAAGAGGTTTTACTTAGAAACAGTATAATAGGTGGTTTCTGGTCAAAAAGTTATTTTCTGCAGGTGAAAACATTCAAATATGTAAATGAGCCGTAATGGAAATTCAGCCATTACAGAAAATTAAAAAAAAGGTTTATGGGGAGAGAAAACAGAAGAGAATAAAACGGGATAGGCGATGAGCTAAATCTATTGATCAATGAACGAGTCTTTTCATCAAAAAAGAAAGCGTAATGTCTCACCTAGACCCGTTTAATACAGGAGGAAAAAAATAAAACTGTACATTTTTCATTACCAAATCAACTTTCTTATTGTCAAATTTCATCCTTTAGTATAAAAGCTAATTAATCTTTCCATTGAAATTGATCATTTATTGCTTTAAACTCAACTTTTAACTGAAAATAAACTTGGGGCTTCGGATAAAGAAGTGTAGAACATTTGTTTCCATAAGAACCTTTTGATTTCAGCTCAGATAATAAACTGCCAGGTCCTTCGTGGCCAATCAGATGTCCCAGATAATGTCCTGGGTTAGACTTGTAGTACTTCTGTAGGTCTGGGATGGGAAAGGTCACGTAAAGGTTCCTAATGTCTTTGATGGGGACGACTTTGTAGAATTGCTGCAACAAAAACACCAAACAGGATAGAAGACTATTTTAATTTAACTGTGAATGACATGATTTTGGAAATAAACGCCAATCTGTAAACAAAAAAGAAAGTATATAATAGCAAAGAAACCAAATAATTGACAGACTTTAAGGTGCTCTTCCTGGAACGGATGTTCAGGGAATTCTGGGACAGGAACGTTCTTGTTTTCCACTTCTCCAAAGAGCTGCTCCACCATCGACGTCAATTCATCAAGAGACTCTGAGGAGATCAAGGTTAAATAAAAAACATTATTTTTAACAGAGTGATACAAACACATTAACCCCCGCCGATTTATCAATTACTGTTTGAACACAATTAAAAGGAAAGGAGAGCCTTACGGTGCTGTGAAAAAACAAAAAAAAACTTTCCTTCTTCGCTGTTTTTCATATCTTAATGTTTTAGATTAATGATTTTACTATCAGCTAAATTGAACCTGTGTAAATGCAAACTTCTGTTTTCAGAGGATTTTTCTACTTATCCAGAGAAAATTGCTTTTCAAACTAACCTGTGAAAACAAACTTCCCCAAACACAGATAATGGAGGCCTGAACCACGAAGCAGGATTAATGGGTTAGCGAGACAATTTAAGCCTCTGTTTTGTCAGATCAGCATACCCCATCAGACCAGCATACCTATAATCAAGTCAAGACGTCAGATTTGCATTTATCTCTTTAGTTTTGTACGGAAAAATACACTTTAAACTACCTGGACCGGCGTGTATCCCTTTAGTCATGTACAAAAACCCAATTTAAGGTTGGTTCGCCATATGCTCCAAAAAAAAAAAAAAGGAAGTAAATAAATAGCTTTTTTGTACATGAATAAAGGCATACATGCCCTTTGAGGTACCGTAGTTTAAAAGGTATTTTTCATACAAAACTTAAGGAATAAACTAAAGGGATAAACTAAAGGGATAAACTAAAGGGATAAACTGGTATCGATTGTGGGTATGCTGGTCTGACAGAACACTTCAACCCTGACTTTATGGTACTACGAAGCCAGACTCATTCTTAGCGAGGCTAATCACCGTGGTAACGTACTCTGAATCTTTCAGAATGGATCCTAGAAAACCTTCCACCCATCAGCTGTTCTGGAAACAATGACGTGCCGTTTCATCTTTTCATTAAAGATCTGATTGTATTCAGAGCAAAAAGAACCTAAAACTTCCGATAAACCATATAACAGTAAAAAAAAATATGCATTTTAAAAACTGAACACTTTTCAATTCATTCATTTTTCTTCTCCTCCTTTTAGACATATCAAACTGTTACTCTTCTATATTTGTTTATTCCTGTATAATGTCCTCATGCACCGCGGCATTCACCTGTTTTTTGTTTAATTGTTATATTGAGCTAAATTACAAAAATAAAAATTTAGAGAGTAAATTGTGCAAATATTCTTTGGATCACAATGACAATGAAATCAAACATTGATCATGTAACAGAGTTTGCATGAGACTGAAACAGATTTGCTACAAAGTTTAAGTAGAGAAGACATTGAGGTATTTCTGTACATTTATGTCTGCATTTCAAGACTTTTACCATTTTAAAAGCACAGCAGGTTTTTACCATTTGTCCTGCTGACGTCTGACAGCACAGAAATCAGGAGGATTTCACTCAGACTGAAGACTACTTGTGTTAATATGATGCAATCGTGGCATCAGCTTCAAGCTTTATTGTAGCCTAGACTTTATTGAATCAAAATGTCCAACTAACCAGATGAAATTATGTTTTATTTTTATCTGCTCCTAAATTCTGTTCACTCCAGAAGGGAACGCGATCAATATGAATCATAGTGATTGGTATGCAGGCTGTTAAATGTCACTGATGTGCAACTTTTTTAACGGAGTAATTTACAGTCAGCGATCTTTCAGCCGCCACCGTGTCTTACTTCATTTTCTATAAGAAGAGTTTCTGTTTTTCACATGGAGAAATACGGCGCTCTCCCGTCTGGCTCATGGCTGAACGGTCTGCTACTTTGAACCCGTATGGAGAGATATTTGTGCCATCGGTTTGAGCGAGCAGGAACCAGTCCGAGCGCGCAGTGAGACAAGAAGAAGCTGCGCATGATTGGCTGATGGTATGATTCATCTACATACATTGCTAAAGTCACGAGCGCAGAGAGTTGAGCGAGCGGATAAACAGCCGAGCGCACAGCTGGTGTTAAGCGCGGAGAGAGCAGGTCGAGCGCGAGCAGAGACGGATCCGAGCCCGCGCAGAGATGAAACTGAGCGCGAGAACAGTGTGTTGAGAGGGTTTTTCAGAGTTGAGCGCACGCCAGACTGGTTTTGCACGTGTTGTCTCACTGCGCGCTCGGATAGGTTCCTGCGCGCTCAAACCGATAGCACAAATATCTCTCCATAAACCAGTCCCTTTATATGTGCACTTTCACAGATTCATTATCATTTCAAGCTGGGTTGAGTTAGCGAGGTGCTGACAAGCTTGGGGTACTGCTGATCCTGATTGTCATTGTTGTGGACTGGTCTAACTGGACAGACTGGAAGTAATCCTGGTAGGTTGTGCTAACTTCTTGATACAGGCCTCTGGTTGAGCCACTAACTGCCACTACGTGTTTTTAAAGACTCTTATTTCAGCCGTCATGATCATCATTAACCATCCGCGTTAAAACAACGTACTTAAGCTTAAAGGCCCAAACGTATAGCTGGATGTTCTTCAGGTTTTTCTGGAACAGAGCAGTACTCATGGTTCAGTCACATTCAGTGAGTCACCAAAGTTGCGACAGGCCTTTGAGTCTCCTTTTTTCTTTGGAAATCATTCATGGAAGCTTAGTCTGCCTTTTATTCGTTAGAGATTGACCTGAGGCATGAAAGGCCTGCAGATGACCTTAGATGCTTACAGGACTTCAGATGTTATTCTGAGTTCTATAATGACCTCCTGGATGAGTCCTAGATATGTTCTTGGAGTAATTTTGGTAGTGTCCTTCACTCGCCAAGCCTTTGAAACAGCTTTATAAAGAAAGAGATGAACTTCCTCTCTGACCAGTTCATAGATCAGGGCATGCAGAGTTAGTTTTAGAGATCATTTAGCTGCTGGTGAACAGGTTCTAGTTTAGCAAACTCTTGATTTTACAGGGTTTGCAGGTCTAGGAGTGGCTAGTAAAACTCGATTTAGTTTTTAAAGAATGTGATTATTAATTTATGATTTAAGTCAGTTTAGCAAGAGACTGCTTTTAACACAAGATTAAGTTGTAATGGATAGCTTTTCATTCTCCTTGATTAAATAATTTAGAAGGGATTTCTTTGGGTAATTTATAGGAGAAAATACTGGAAAAAGTGGTTCTAAAAACATGATTACAAACGAGGTTTTGTTTTCCAGGGTTTTAGTTAATGATAAAAAGATGAATGAGATGGCAAAATAAAATGCATGTAAAATTTTCTGTAGAAGCTAAAAAAAGAAAGCCATGCGTGTCTTCAGAAATCAATGAGGAAAGTATTGAAAGTTTCCTGGAAAGAGCAGGAGGTTCTCTACGGTCCTGTTTGACAGGCTGCTTTTACAGCATCTGTGTTGAAACAGGAGGGATGTGAGGAATTTTCAGGTTCAATTATACATCAGAAACTCTCTCTAGTTTGTATTTCTGCTTTTTGCCTTTGATGATCGGTTATCCAAAGGTGGAAAACAGCAGTCCTGCAGAGCTTCAATCTCCTCAATGATTGGATGCTTTAAAAACCCTGAATTAAAGTTTGAATGCTCAGTATCAGGTCATTTAGCTATGCAGAGAGCTGATAATGAGCCACTGGTCCGTTTAAAGTATGTTGGAGAAGCATTGCATCTAATGTGCTCTGGAGGACAGGAAGTGGGAGCTTCAGGGTTCATCCTTACCTCTTCCTAACACGCAGAGCCCCATAAGATTAGCAGAGTAATAGGTAGAGTGAAATTTCAGGAGTTCCTGGCGTATATCAATCCCTTCTTTAGATGGTCTTGTTTCAAGTGTTAATTTATTACCTGCAAAAAAATAAGAAGAAATCACTTTAACATAAAGAAAAAAAAAACTATCCTGCAGCTTGTGTCAGAAGGTAGAAAGGAAACATTTATTGAAGAAAACCAACAGATCAGATGAACACAGGCTCTGAATCGGGTAATCTACTGAGATTTTGTTAACAGAGTTCAGGTTGGAATTGATGAGCCTCTCTACCTGTCCCAAATTTACTAAAGGGGTGGTTTGGGTTGCCAGTGGCCTTCTCCAACTGGAAAAGCCTCCAAGAATCATTCATCAGGTTCTTCTCATGTTCAGAGTCCACAGCGTTCACTTCCCGGTCCTTACAGCTTTCGTCAAACAAAGGGCAGAGAAAGAACTGGGCAAACCTGCAAAGATGGCAAAAAAAAGGATGAGACGATAATGAGTAAACCGTGCAGTTGAACAGATGTGCAGCACCAACAGATACAGCTTTCCATTAGCTACAATGCAAAGAGTTTGTAAACAAAGCAATGGGCTTCCACAGCAGAGGCAGCTGGATATACAAAGTGTTGAGAGGTCATTTCCATGAGTACAGGGTCAGAGCAACTGCCATGCAAATGAGGAAATAGGAAATGGGAAAGTTGATCCTCTGAATTCATGCAGAGATGTTCCAAAGTGCGCCTCAATTGTGCAAAAAAAAAAAAAGTTATAATAATCACCTTTTTTGTAGCTATAGATTTTAAGTCAACTTTAAATTTTGCATTTTATTATTTTCTGACTGGGTTGTTATTAATCAACTTAAGATAAGTGATGGAAAGGACGCCATCTAACCTAATTAATATTTGCTAAACAAAGATAAGTCAACAAAAAAAAATTCTAGAAACTTGCTATATATTGTATTCCCATTGTAAAGCTAAACGTTTTTTAATTTATTATTAATAAAAATCCTCCAAAATTCCATATTTTATGAAAAAATTAAACACATTTTTTTGTTAAGCTGATTTTAGTATTTGTTCAACGTTAAGTTATCTTTTGGAAACTTTCTGATCAGTTATTTACTATCAAAAATAAAATACATTAAGAAAAAATATCCCAATTAACCAGGGGATGAATCATTTTGGGTGTACATGCTATTTAACGTGTCTTTTGGTTACAAGACAAACAGTAAGATTAAAACAAATAAATATAAAAATAAGTATAACATGAAGAAGTGATCACACCGTAAAAAAAAAAGAACAGAATTATAAGAATGGCATAACAGTAGCATAAGTGTGCCACTTTTAAAGAAAAATAATGAATCCCAATCTTTAGTGTCCTTTTCTACCTGCAGAGTCCAGATGGCCTTCATAATCTACCATCAGGACAGCGAGCGGATGCGTCACCAGCAGGTGCTCTCTAGACTGTCATTCATTTCTAATTAGGTAAGCTTATCCCTATAGGTTAAGTTCTGACCACACGGCTGGCCTTTCCAAACAAACACAGCTTGCATTTGAGTCGAGCCTCCTGCAAGGCACAGAACGTCAGTCCCTCTCTGGGTCTGAGGTTTCAAGTCTCACCAGGTGGGTAAAACAACAGAGCTGATTAGAGAGAACAGTCAGGAAACCTGAGAGGCGAAGAAAAATCGTCAGGGTTCTAATTTTATAAGAAAATTTAAAAACATGCAGACTCAGCTTTAATGTTATGTTTAAATGCAATATGGCTGGAAAAAGTATCATGATATAATAAGCCTCTTAGATCAGTAGATAATAAACGGCTTATTTTTGTTTAAACCATCAACAAAGACCGGGAGGAAAATTTGCAACAACAAAAAAAAAATGTTAAGAGATAGACCAACATATTTTTCAGCTGTATGGTGATATATATGATTTTTACCCCCACACAATGTCATCACACAAGGACAACTATAGGTCAAAACTTTGTCCCAAATTTCATACAAGCACATTTTAAAAGAAAGCAGAAAACAAACACAAATAGATATATATATATATATATATATATATAAAATAATATATATATCATAATGCAGCATAAACCATCTAGACAAATTGTATCATCTCCTATCCTCTTCAGAAAAATCTTGACAATTTAAAAATGTTTTATACATTGCCCAGTTCTACAAAAACGTAGCCTCCCTACCATCGACTTTGCTTTTCTTAACTGTAAGAGGCTATATCGTTTCTGCTGCCTACATGTCCCAGAATGCCCTGCAGTTCTGCATCAGTGAGATTACAGAGCATTCTACAGGATGAATTTTCTATTGATATTGATCCAGTGCAGGGTGTCCTCTCCATCTAATTAATCACGACGCACCGCCGCAGATAACGCATGCAAGATAACCATATATATATATATATATAGACTTAAATATATATATGCAGCCAATATCTGCACACTTATACTAACCATATTCAGAGTCTAAAATGTATTTAATTATCATGAAATGTTAAAATTTATTTTGAAAAGCCAACACTGCCAGCTCCTGCCTTTGGCTGGGAAACTGGCTAGTTTGGTTGCGCTGCTCTCAGGGAACTAGATGACGATTGTCTGACACAGATGCTAACTTTGTTGTTACGCTATAATTGGCAACTTTTCAGACTTCCATTTTTATTTTGTTTTTTTTAAGAATGTGACAAATCTATAAAATTTTATCCGCGTTTTTGGAGACTTCGGCCACAAAGTCTATGATCGCTCTGACCAAATTTACTTTCAAGCAAGATTCATTCACAGCTTCGGTCACTATCTGCCTCTGGTACTGCTTTCAGCGTTTAATAACAAAGTTAATTGATGCAGCTTGGAGTCATGGAAAATATTAATCAATACTTTAAAATTTTACAGGATTTTAAACATATCTAGAGTTTTTCTAATCTCATGTTTTGCCATTATTGACAAATACCTGTCTAAAGCTCCTTGCAAGTGCTCATGGGACACGTCGAAGTAATAGTTTGTGTGCTCCCCGCTTGTGAAGGCGTTGGAGCTTCCGGCATGCTCGCTGAGGAACTGGCTGTATTCGTTTTCCTTGGGGTACTTTTCGGTCCCCAGAAACAGCATGTGCTCACAGAAGTGCGCCAGGCCTGAGATGTTCTCTGGGTCTGACAGTGAACCTGGGAAAGCAAAAAATAAAAACATGAAACATCAAGATTGGTCAACTAAATCCATTCATTCAGATAAGAAAAAAAAAAAGATGTTCCTCTTTATAGGAAAACGATGACGAAAAGGTGACAAAGAGAAGTGACGACAGACATCAAAGGTTGGTAAACTTCCTTAGTGAATAACTGTAAGAATAACTAAGCCACACCCTTTACCTATATGCACATCCAAAGCAGCGGATGATTTGTCTGTCGTTGGATCACTTATGAGAATAGCCTTCAGTCCATTGGTGAACTCCAGACCCCTGTAGTCCCTTTTGTCTTCAGGAGAGCGAATGATGTCAGTGATCACCCTCCTCACAACTGGTTCGGCCATTGTGAGAGATAAGGATGACACCAGCCTGCAAGGAAGCCAATCATCAACAATCTTAGCATTTTTTTCATTGGTTATAGCAAATCCTGGTCGTCATAATAGATTACCCCTTGAGTACGACTGTCCTGAGAATAACCTTTTGATTAAGAAACTCAAACAGTCATTAGATTACGATCAGCGTTTCACAAAGTCCAGTAGAGTTACAAGAACTCACATTAATGCTTTGGGCTTTTTTTCTTCTTTTTATTTCTGTAAATGAACATTTTTAGAATGTGTGAGTTTTTTTGTTTGTTTGTTTTTTTTTTTTTAAATAAACCCAATAGTTTGTTGGTTAATATTTTCAGGTAAACCAAAAACTGGTGTTTCTATAGCCTGGCAAAATAATGGTATAAGGGTAAAAAAAATATATATCTTGAGAATTTGTCATAAATTGGAATAAATTGGGATTATTTTCATGGGAAAATAATATGAAAATATCAGGTTTTACCAACCATAGAGGTTTAGATGTAATATATGAGCAAAAACATATATTTCAAAGTTTATGTAGCTAAAAATATATTAATAGACTAAAACACACACGGGTTATTTGAAAATTGAAGCTTAAAACAAACATTAAACAAGATTACTGAAGATCTATCCATCTTTATAATAAAATATGTGTTAAACAAAATAACTGTACTTTTAAAACTGGTAATGAAGGCTCTTTATCTTTTAGGAGGAAGATCTATTTGTTTTGTTTTTTTGATGAATGCTCTGTTTTGGATTACTAATTTCACCCTGTAAATTATTTCAGTTTCTATTGCATAACCTTGACCAGATATGCTGAATAAATCACAAGTCCACTGATACATTTTCTGATAAAGAATAGCAGAACACTTTAGGAATTATTTTATTATAAACTTTTAAGAAAATCTATGAAACTTTTGAATTATTTATTTATTTTTTAATACTCAATTTGGGATAACAACTCTTTCATTTCAATTTAAGGAGTGATTCATTTCCTCTGAATCTTTTTTTTTGTATTTCAAAGTAGGGATGCTGACTGGAAATTTATCGTAGATATTAATAATAAAAACATGGTGCGATGGCTAAATTGTTATGAACTTTATATGTTGGTGGAATATATTAAGGATTAGAACAACATAATTCTAACACGCATTTATTTTAACCCTTTATAGGGCAAGTTAGCATTTTTGATCACTTGCATACCCCTTACAAATGGAGCCCCCCCTCTTGTCCCTCAGTGAGGTCTAGAAGCACAAGATCTATATCCAGCCATTCAGCAAAGATACTGATACATTGCTGTACATCTTATTTTGGCATTTGACCAATTAGATGAACACTTGAATGATATATTATCTCCTGTAAATTAAGTTGAAAAAAGTTAATAAGTCAAGAAAAAGGTAAAAAGCTCATTAAACGGTTAAAATTTAAAGGTCAAAAGTTTATAAGCCTAATTAACAATTATATTTAGGTTTATAAACTAAAAAATGTAGGTACCAGTATCAGCATTAATTCCTCTAAGGTTATGTTGTACCAAAAAAAAAAATGTGTTTCTTTTACTTTTTATGAAATTCTTTTAGAAGAACTTTGTTTTTTTTTCTTAATATATTCGGAAAAGTTGGTGTTTCATGTTATTACATTGACATACATTTTTGACATCAAAGAAACCATATTTTTGGAATGTTAAAAAGGTAATAATGTTTGATTTCAATCAAACTATTGGCTTGAAATTTAGATTTTCAAAGTAATTCACTGAGTGTCCTATAAAGGATTAAATGCTAAAAAATAGTTTTATTTATCAAAAGGTGTTTGCTTAAATTTTTAAGTTGGCTGATATACACCTTTATTTTAATCATTAAACACTGAAAATGTAAAATATTAAATTATTTTTCTGTAACTTCCATAATAAAAAAAATTATATATAATTGTAACTTGTTTTTCCCCACTACTTTCAACATTGTTATTTAAATATACAAAAGTAATTTATACATTTTCAAATGTATGTTATCCTTATTGTCAGATCTCAAGTTATATGTTCAAACTTATCTAAACGGATTCAAATGTCCGCATTTATTTAATAGATGTTAAATTATATTTTCATACCAAATAAAACGAATTAACTTGACTACACTTGTTCTTCGCATGGTTGTAAATTATGAAACATTTAATCCATCTGAGTCATAAAGGAAAGCTAGCATTAGCTAGCTCGGTTAGTTGCAGCTGTTACCGAAAAGTTAGCAAACATGAAAATAACAGCAACTCGGGAAGCCGGATTTAAACGAATTGTTGAATAAATGATAAGAAGTCTCCTATTAAATCGTGTAATACAAATTCCTTAAATCCAAAAGCTACAAGAAAGCGGCTAACAGGTTCGCTAAAGTGCTGAACCGGATTGACGGGTTAAGCTAGCTAACCTTATTCCGGTAGCTCTAACGTCTTGTCCTCTTTTGTTATTAGGAGTAACTTTTTCCATCCGAGACTAAATCATTTTAAAACCACACTTACCTAAAACCTTGGTTAATATGGACACTGTTTCCTGTTAACTTGAGATATCTGGTGAAGTGGGCTGTCCGGTTAATGCACTTAAACATACTTTGTACCCATAGAAAACAAATCATGGGCTTTAGGGCGCCATCTTTAAACAGTCTCGATTAGTCGAGCTCAGCGCTCGCGGATGTTTCGTGTCGTAACTCATCAGTTAAACACCAAAATAATTGAACCATTTACACAGATACAAATATAGAGGTCAAATAACGATACAAAGAGAATTTAAAACATATGGCATGAAGCAAACTATCTGTATTTTGTCTGAAATATTGCGTTGCGTCATTGATTCTGAAATCGATTAAACAGTCTGCTGGCAGATTTCCTTATTATATCAAGTCTCGATCGACGTCATGCATACAGATCAGTCCAATCAAGTCCCAGAGGCCTGTTATCCAGCAACTTTTAGAAATCTACCTTACCTGCTCCAAGAACACTCAACCAAATGGCTTAATTACCTCCCCAGTTGAAGTCAAATTCTCCAGAGTCCTAATTATTTGATTAGACTGTGTTAAAATAGAGACGCATATGGATTCTGACACATAACATATAGCTGATCAGGGAAATAAATATGGTAAGGAAACAAAACAGTTTGATACTGAAATATTATCTCATATATTGTGTAATGCAGTGCATAAATGCTCCAAATGATGGTGCTGTTCAAAATATGGCAAGCCGTTTTACCATAAATTCGGTTGCAACGCCTTTACATTCAAGATATCTCAAATTGTTTTATGACTAGACCTTTTTTAGGGATTTAAGATATCTCTAGTTATATTTTGACTAGTCAAAATACCTTTTCGAGATATCTCTAATTACATTTTGACTAGTCTAAATTACAACAGATTTCCCATTAACGTGTATGGAGACGTCAATTTAAGATATTTAGAATGAATTACTGACAATTTGAAATAAACATTTCAGATATCTACGATTAAATTACGACTAGTTCCAAAGTAATTTCAAGATGTCTCGATTTTAGTTTTGACTAGTCATAATTCTAATTAAAGATATCTCAAATGCCACCGTAATTCATGATATCTTAAATGTATTTTAGGATAGGAGATATGCAGTTTTGACTAGTGAAAACTAAATGATAGATATCTTAAAAGCAAATAATGACAAGACAAAACAAATTTAAAGATATCTTGAATTGTAATTTGGACTAATTGAAATTCATTTTCAAGATATCTCTAAATGAGTTAAAGATATCCTGAATTTTTCAGCTTTTCCATTAAAGATATCTTAAATTGACATTCAAACTAGTCAAAATATGTCATGATCTTTTTAATGGGCTTCCAGGAGGATCATTCCTAAAAAAAAATCCTTACTTTTTCTTCCTTACAGGAGGAAAAGTTAAATCAGGTCCATTTACTGTTATTTTCAGCGCCCCTACATGTAAATTACCGATATGTGAAGCTTTAAATGAATAATCCGCTGACATAATTTGAGATATCGTGAAAGGAATTTTGACAAGTCAAAATGTAATTTAAGATATATTGAATTATTATGCTTCCTTATCAGAATGTAAATAGAGATATCTTAAATTTACCATTCCGGATAGTAAAAATTTGGTTTTGTCTAGTCAAAATGTATTTTAAGGTATCTGGAACGTAATTATGGATGGTCAGACGAAACCGAATTTATGTTAAAATGGCTTGCCATAACACTGAAGCTTTCTGTACCACAATTCTATCATGTTCGTCCTGCTTGGTTTTTTACAGGAACTGCTGTATTTCTTGCGTGTTTTACTGCCTTTAAGGTAAGCAACATTACACTAATATACTGAGCTATTTCTGTTTGTTTAGTTTGCCAGTTAAGTACAAATTACATTTTGTACTGATGATGTTTGATTATTTTGTAAAAAAAAAAAAAAAAGAAAGAAAGAAAGAAAACGGTTGCTGTCAGTTTATACGGAGCCCCCTGGGGGACATGGGGATTTTTTTTTTCTTTTGCGTTCCCTCGCAAAAGTATTGCGTTACCTCGCAAAACCTTTTGCGTTACTTTGCAAAACCTTTTGCGAAAGTTTTGCGTTCCCACGCAAAACCTTTTGCGTGAGAACACAAAACCTTACTTTGGTAAAGTTAGAAAGATATTCACAGATTCGGACTTCCGGGATCAATAACTCTCGTGGTTGAAACACAAATGCCGCCTCTTTCATTTCCTGATAGCACAGACTACGTATTACAAGAATCAAAAAGCGTTATTTTCGAGAAAAACAAGCCGTTCTCCGAACAGGCAGCGGCCAGGCGAGTGGTTAGGGACCGTCTGCAAATGGTAAAACAACAGCAAAACGTTGCAAATAAAAATCAATAACTCCACTGCCATAAAATGATGATTTTAGAGGTGATAAAATCCCATTCAAACTTACTTTTTCCATTTTGCATTATCTGGGTCATAACACAACTCTTTAACTCCTTTTAGCAGTTTTGCACAACATAATCTGAGAATAAGCATTGTTTTATATACTGATCCCACTTCCAATGTCATCACATATTTATCCTTGACTTTGGTGTCAATTATGCTGCCTAGTCAGTTATATTCAGTTTTAAAGAACAACAACAACAAAACACTAAAGCCTTTCAGAACAGCTTAATTTACA
>NW_015150464.1:550228-552966 GCF_000732505.1 Cyprinodon variegatus
TATATATATATATATATATATTTAAAATAAAGGCAGCAAATTAGATATAGAAAATAGTCATATTGTATAAAGTAATAGGAGTATAAAAAGTGTAAAACGTCTCAGTCATTTCTTAGCATATAGTGAACCGAATCACTTTTTGTTGAGTTTCCTTTGTTACACATATATAGAAAATTATTTTGTATGTTGTTCATATTTATTTATATTTTTCTCAGTCTAAGTAATTCTTTTAAATTGTTTGTATTTTTTGAAATGAAAAGTCTAATCTAGTGGTTGTGAATATTTTTGCAAGGCACTGATATTCCTCAGTTTCTTTTGTCTGTAAAAACGTAATACTTATATGGCATTAATACAGGTAAATCATTCCTTATTATAACAACAGCTGTATAGGTAACTAATTTTAATGTTATTTCAGGTAAAAATGAGAGTTTTGCAGCAGATGGACTGAGAAGCTGCATGGCTCCAGAGCTGCCATTTGCAGGCTCCAGCTTTGTCCACTAGATGGCGGCAAAAACCCGTATTTGCTCATTTTGGGGGGAAAAAACTCCATTATTTTGGACTTTTGTGGAATTTTGCTTGTTATACAAGGCATGACGTATGATTTGTAACATACACTGTTCATTTAGCTGAGCCCCAGGAACATTTATTGAAAAAAAGTATGAATTTCACCATGATTGTATACAGATGCTGAGCTTGGCCTCCTGGTGACATAATTACCTTTAGAGAATCCTTATGAGTTCAAGTGTAAATATGGGTCAACTTATAATCAAAAACTTAACCTTTAAGTACTCAAGGAAGTTATGTAATTGTTATTTCTTAACAGCTTTAGACTTTTAACGGTACAGTAGGTCACTCTGTAGAGAGTGCCCTGTTATCTACTGTTTCTGTTTGTATTGAAAGAGGAACCGATTGTTAAAGAGACATTCACCAGACTCCACTCTGATATGTAACGCCCTCCTCTTTTAAATCTTAACCCAGCAGAACTGTAAATCCCTTTGAACTGGACAGCAAGCTGAGTGAGACCATCAGTGAACTCTGCAGAGCAACATGGAGGACTCAAATCACAGACTAGGCCAGAAGAAAGTGGTAGCAGTGGTGGGTGGTGGTTTGGTAAGAATGAAATTAAAAGCTAATAATTAATCTAGTGTCCATATTGTTTTATTTTGTCTTTACTTTGTTTTCTTTTTCACGTTCTCTCGCTAAAAAATGTGTCCAAATGCTCTTTATGCTTCGTAACAGTCTGGTTTTATAAAGTACTCTTTGCAGCTATAACTCTAACTAGAAAGCAATAGGTCACAAAAAGGGGAACTTTGGACTGCACCATTGTGCTATTGTGTGTAAAGCAGTGATTTCCTGCCCTTTTGTAAATGGATCTGTTTTAATCTTTGAGGTGGGGGCCCTAAACGCCTGCTACTTCGCCAAAAGAGGCTTTGAGGTGGAAGTGTTTGAGACGAGAGAAGGTAGCATTCACTTTCCTCTTTTACAAAGCCACAAAATCTGCAACACCTCAGCCAAAATTTCAGTAGATGATTATCACTGTGACTAGTTTTACAAAGCTACTCATCATTCATTTCTGTTTTGTGTCTGTCTTTGATCAGATATTAGGAATGCCAAAGTAGTAAAAGGCAGAAGCATCAACTTGGCCTTATCCCACAGAGGCCGGCAAGCCCTGAAACATGTTGGAATGGAGGATAAGGTAAGAGACAAGTCAGAGATAAAGTTAAGAAGTTTAAATCAGGGTTACGTTGTAAAGAAAAAATAAAAAAATCAAAGCCATAAAAATAAAAAAGCATGTTTTACCTACAAAGTGAAGAGAGCAGTACCACCATTAGACACGGCAATGGCAGAATCATGGTGCGGGGAAGCTTCTTTATAACAGATCAGATCAGAGCGGGTAGAGAAAGAAAAATGCAGGAAGATCCTGGAGAAAAACGGCTTTGAAGCTGAAAGAGACTCCAGATCATGTCGGAGGTTTGTCCCCCTGCAGGACATTGACCCTAAACAGCTTGAGCTGCGATGAGAATCTGCAGCATGATGTGAATATTGCTGGTATTATACAATCTCCATCCAATGTGTCTGACAATAAGGTGGAAGTTATCTCCACTCCACCACCAGTTCAGTCCTGTTCATGCATATCCATCAATATTCAGCGCTAAGTTTCCTGCTGAGGTCTGAGCACTAAAGACCAAGTGATTATATAAATACATTTCTTCTGTCTTTTCTCTCCGTGTGAGTTTTTCAGATTGAACTAAAGCTTTAAACCCCAATTTGAGCATTAATGTGACCAAAATGTTTAGCATTCAATGTTACCGTAGCAGCTTGTAGTTTATTCACATTTCCCAATAATTTGCGAAAATCTAACATTATTATACGACAGCAAAACTAAATGCATTTTGTTTGGTTCTCCATCAATTTCAAATGTTCTCGCCACAAACTCCAGCAATCTAGCCCCCTTTTTTAAATGCCATGTCAAAAATCTCGGGGTAACATTTGATAATGGGCTCAAATTTGACAAACAGATTAGCTCCGTAGTCAGCTCAAGCTTTTTCCAGCTCCGTCTTTTGGCCAAAGTCTAGTCTTTTCTCAGTCAGCAGGATCTTGAGAAGGCAATCCATGCTTTTATTAGTTCAACACTGGACTACTGCAATGCCCTTTATGTTTGCCTCAGTCAGTCATCAATTTCTCGTCTCCAACTTGTGCAGAACGCTGCTGCCCGATTTTTAACTAACACATCCAGA
>NW_015150464.1:553177-557193 GCF_000732505.1 Cyprinodon variegatus
CTTTCTGTGTGCTCCTTTCTATGCACCTCTGGAAGGCTTTTAATGTCCTGCAGCACTTTTAATTGTATCTTGTATGTTTTTATATGTGTTATGTATTGTTTTTATGGCTTTGTTGTAAAGCACTTTGGGTACCATTTGGCTATTGTAAAGGGCTATACAAATAAATTTTATTTGATTTGATTGGCATATACATATGGGTCTTTTTATATTTTTTGGCTGTTTTGTTTATTAATAATAATAGAATATTGAATATATGGTTTTGCACCAAGGATTTTTGTCCAACACTGCAAAAACGATCTCAAAATGAGTAACAATGTCTTAAATTAAGGGTTTTTACCCTTAATTTGAGCTGGTAAATTAGATGATCTGCCAATGGAATGAATATTTTTACTCTTAAAATAAGGTATCCAGATATTATGCACTTGAAATAAGAAAATGCAATTGTTTTTTCTTATTTTAAGTGTAAATTGTCTTGTTCCGTTGGCAAAGTGTCTCACTTAAATACTTAATTCAAGAAAAAATACACTTATTTTAAGAAAGAAATTACTTATTTACAGTTAATTTTTTTGCAGTGAAGTCTTTATAGGATTCTTATCTCTGAGCTGTTCGTTGTTCCAGCTGCTCCACATTTGTCCCTGTGAGGTTGTTGAACATGGATTGAGGCTATTTTTTCAGCACTTGGATGGATTTACAGCAGGATGAAATGAGGATGGCTTTGAACCAAGCTTTTAAAGGCAGACATGTCCTCTAATGTCTCGCAGACTGAATGTAGAGGATCATTTATAACTTTGTTTCATCAAGCTAATCCATCCTGAAGTTGATTTAACTCACTATTTTATCAAAATCCTCTTTGATGTTCTTCCCCCAGATTGTTTCTAAGGGAATCCCAATGAATGCGAGGATGATTCATTCGCTGAGTGGGAAACAGTCTCCCATCCCTTATGGAAAGAAAGGCCAGGTAAAACTGCTGTTTTTTTTATTTTTTATTGCCTCCCTAAAGAATCGCTGTCAACATCTGCTAGATTTCTGGTTTACAGTTAGAAAAGTTTGTGCTGCAATGCTCTGAAATCTGTTATTCATATGAATAATACATGCAAAAAAATAAATAAATAAATACATATTCACAGTTTTAAAACACTTGTAAATAAATAAATCCGATTTCCCACAATGCTCTGTAAGGCTAAAAGAACATTTCTCTACATCTGTATGACAAGCATCTTGTTTGGAAAGATCCCACAGGGATTGCCTCATGTAAACATATTCAGTCTACAGATAAAATATTCATTATTCTGCAAGAGTTTGGACTAACTTTAAAACAAAGTGTTAGAATCAGGATCCAAAACAGTACTGAGCAACTAATCATAAAAATTAACCAAAACCTGTTTAAAAAGTCTCTAATGAGACTTCTTTTTTTTTTAATCAAGAAAAATCATAATTTGTGTGGGGTGGAAAATTTAAATTAACCACATGTAGCCTTAAAAACTCTCTGTATGACCTCTTACAGTGTTGTAGAGTCAACATTGTAGTTTCAGCCACTTTTATGTACAACATGTCTTCTTTTTTATTGCAGTTTTAAATAATTGTTTCTGTGCCTTTGTTTGATTTAAAGTGTAACTTTTAAAACTATTTGGTTTACAAAGACGTTTACCTTGTTGGATCCAGCTCATGTTTCTGAAAAATGATAACTGAACTTTATTGATCTCACATTGGAGAAATTTACCTCTGCATTCAACCCATCCCCTTGGGGAGTAGCGGGCTGCCATCGTGGGGCGGCCGGGGAGCAATGTGGGGTTAAGGGTCTTTGCTCAGATTCCAAGCTCTAATCCCTAACCACTAGGCTGCCACTCCTCGCCAAAAAAAAAAAAAAAATTCCATACAGATGCTTCTCTGAAATTATTTCTATTGTCTTTTCTACTTCGGTATTGTGTTAAAACCCCTGCTTTTCTAGAGATGTCCAAACAAATGATGATAAATCATAATTAACTATCATTTTCCGGGTTTGGTTGAGGTTTTGAGGACCCAAATGAAGAGACGAGGAGGCAGAGGTGTGTTGTTGAGGATTCCATTGAATAACTGAGGCAAAAATCCAAAAACGAAAGCACAAAAGACATGGAACCGAAAACTAGACAACTTCATGGTAAAACTCACGTGGGGAGCCAGGAAAAGACGAGGAACCAGCACTGAGGAACTGCACATGGAGAGTATATATGGGAGGCTGAACAAAGACGAGACTAATTAGCTGATTGGGGGCAGGTGTGAACAGAGGAGTCTAGAAAGGAGCCAGGGAAGACCAACACCAGAGGGCAACCAAGAAAAGCCTAAGAATTCATATACCGTATCTAGAAAACACAAAAAAATAGAAATTAAAACAAGAAAACAAAGAAAAAAATGGATCAAAGTTAAACTGAAACCTCACAAGAAAACATAGTGGAATCAAGATCCTAACATTAATAACATTTTGACCTGAAAAAGTTAAAGTTGCCTTTTTTAACCATGGCCACATGAATCCACCATTTAACTAAATACAATTGTGTATGGCATTATGAAATACCCCCCCACCCTGCCAATTTGACAGAGGTTCATAATCTCATTAAATAACCTTCATGGAAAAATAAAACAAAAATATACAAAAGGAGCATGAAGAGACATGAAGCAAATAAACCTCAGAGACTTCTTGTTCCCGTTTGAAAGAGAAAGCTCACACTTCTGTCTGAGAAGTTGAACATAATTAGAATATAAAACAGCTTGTTCTTTTTTTCAGTACATCCTGTCGGTTGACCGAGCCAATCTAAACAAAGAACTGCTAACTGGTAAGAAAGTTTCACTCCTGGTGTTTTTAGAGAACATGAATCAAGCCTGAACCGGCTCCATAGACACTTTGAATGGTGGCATACTGCATTGGTTCCACTTTACATCAGGGACCTCACTGTACAGTTAGAATACAAGTAAAAGAAGATGATCAGGTTTGTGATCACTAAGTGATCACCATTTTCTTCAGACTATGTGTATATATTGATTTTACCTGTGTCTCTTGCTGTGTTTTGCAGATTTTTTTAAAGCAGTAATATTTTGTCAATTTTAATCCACTCAATTCAATTCAGTTTATTTCTATAGCGCCAATTCACAACACATGTCATATCAAGGCACCTTACAGTTCATCACATCATCCAGTAAGATTGATTCAAAGTTTTCTATCTAAGGAAAACCAGTTGATTGCATCGACTCATTGCTCGAAGGCAATCCCTCACATTAAGCATGCTTTTAGCGAAAGTGGAGAGGAAAAACTCCCTTTTAACAGGAAGAAACTTCCACTACAACCAGGCTCAGTGTGAGCGGCCATCTGCCGAGTCTGACTGCGGTTCAAGGGGACAGAAGCAGAGATACAAAAAGCACACCCACAGACTGCTGGCACCAGCACCTCATGACCCTGACAGACAAGTGATAAATGTTGGATGGTTAATTAGATGTGAATTAAACTGATTTACTGAAGTTATTTAAACTGCAGATTATCTGTGAATGAGAGTATTCTGTTTTTTTTTTTACTGGACAAATGTGATTGAGTTGAACTGGATTACTTAAATTAGCCTTGAAACTGAACTGGATAATTGGAAAAATGACCTAGAAATAAGTAAACAATACTTAAATTCTGTGTATTTATCCTTATTTGAGTAGGTAAATGAGATAGTTTGCCAATGGAATGAGTATTTTTACTCTTGAAATAAGATAATTAGATAATATGCACTTGAAATAAGACAAGGTAATTGTGTTTTCTTATTTTAAGTGTAAATTGTTTTGTTCCATTGGCAAAATGTCTCTTTAACCTATTCAATTCAAGAACAAATGCACCTATTTTAAGAAAAAAATGACTTATCTAGATTTTGATTTCTTGGACTAAACTGAAAAGAACAGTTTAATTTCACCTTTGAATGTATAAACTATAGCCTGACGTAGTCCGACTCAATTCTAGTCAGAATATGAGTCTGATACTGCTCCATAGAGCTGTGATTATGGGGCGT
>NW_015150464.1:557674-560904 GCF_000732505.1 Cyprinodon variegatus
TTGTGGGCGGGACTAAGTTCGGAATGGCACCCAGGCTATATAAACTAAACTGCACTGAAAGGCAGATCTGGATTGAATTTGTTGACATTAACCAACACCTTTTATAAAGACTCTAACTTTGCATTGCCTACCAGTTTCCTGCAGGTGATTGACATTAAAGCCTCGCTTGGTGCTCCCAGCAGTGTGCTGCTATAAAACACCTGCTGACTGATTAATCATACTACGTTTTAATGTTTTAGTATCCAATTTGTCTTAATCATACGTTTGGAATCCCATATAATTGTATTAAAATAGTTTTTACTCTAAGTTCAAACACTCTTTTGAAGCTTATGCTCCTTTCTTCTGCCTCATCGTTCCAGCATCTCTTCATTCTCCTTCTGCGTTGGTTCCTTGCCGTTCTTTAAAAGCGCCTCGGGGCATCAGGCGACATCAGGGGCTCGGTTCTACACCTTTTTTTTTTTTGGGTTTTTAGCTAGAAGGATTTTTTTCGCCTAATATTTAATGAGGAGCCTCTGGGAGATAAAGTGTGACAGCTTGGCTCTGCCTTTAATTAGATTGCCTGGATAGAGATAGTCCTCGCTCTTATCGGGGCTGATTCAGCCTCCTGCAGTGAACTCTGAGATAAGAGATTTTTGCAACGTGACATCCCAAAAACAATCGTTTGCACAAATCTGAGTATTCACCGACAGCTGAGCTGTGTTGTTCCAGAAACTCATTGTGATCCAGACACGACTTCATCTCCTCGGCTTTTTGCTGACACACTGAGTCTATTCTCCATTTTCATAGGAGAGGAAAAGTTTACTGTTAGAAGATATTTCTCATATGCAGCTTGCTGGTGTCATAAGCTGTTTTTGTTTCTGTCACAGAGGCAGAGAGGTATCCAAACACAAAGTTGAACTTTGACCACAAACTGCAGGACTGGAGTGCTGAAACGGGACTCATGACCTTCGCCAGGTAAATAGTGATCAGAGACACGTGAGTGGCACACGCCGAGTTACCAAAGAGCGGAAAGGATGTTAACCCTTTATAGGGCAAGTTAGTGTTTTTGATCACTTGCATACCCCTTACAAATGAAGTCCCCTACATCCCCTCAGTGAGGTCTAGAAGAACAAGATCTATATCCAGCCTTTCAGCAAAGATACTGCTGTCATGATTTTATCTAAAGATCTGACCCACATGCAGATAACCAAACAGAGAGACCAGGAAAAAGTTTAACAGGTCTGAACACTGGCGCACCGGGACTGAAAAGTGAAGGGGAAGATTCTGCGGTTAGTTCAGGCTCAGTGGGAAATTTGTGTCTTTGATTTGAAGAAGGGAATAAAGGCAACAAGACCCATGTTTACAGAAAAAGGTATCTTTCGTTGAATCCAGTCGGTGTGAGTTGTTCCAGTAGTAGACTTGTTCGTTGGAGGGCGGACAGGGTTTACCCAGTTTGAGGAGTTTCCTTGAGGAATGGAGGAGCTGACTGCCACTTAGATTTCCTGCGGTACTTGAATGGTTTCTTGTGGAGATGAATCCCCTGCTCAGAGAGAAGCCCAAACAGTCCTTGGGGAAAAGTTGATCCAAACCACCAGTTTGAATCCTCAGCTCAGTTTCGGCGCTCAGAGAATCCTTCCAGGGGGGAGAAGGCCCAAAACATCCAGTTTGCAGGATAACTTCCTGCCGAGAGGCAAAGACAAAAAAAAAAAAACGAGGTTAAAACTCAGGTGACATAACTCAGTTTGACTCATCAAAACTCAGTTTGACTAGAGTACCCAAAACTGGCAAACTCTCTGGCGTCGAGGTAGTGGCAGTCAGCAGCTTAAGAGTCCTCCGATAATGAGGCAACCCTCCGCAGGTGTGTGAGGAGGCCAACGAGAACCAGGCGCCACCTGGTGGTGGAGGGAAAACAAACAAAAAACACAACCCACACAAACTGGATTCCTAACAACTGCTACATGACAGTACATCTTATTTTGGTATTTGACCAGTTAGATGAGACCTTGAATTATATATTACCTACTGTAAATTAAGTTGAAAAAAGTCTAGAAAAAAAAGGTAAAAAGTTAGTTGCAAAGTTAAAAAAGTAAAGTTAAAAAGTTAATAAGCTTAGTTAACCTTTATAGGGCAAGTCACTGTTTTTGATCACATGCCTTACAAATGGGGTACCCCCCCTCAGTGAGGTCTAGAAGCACAAGATCTATATCCAGCCGTGCAGCAAAGATGCTGTTACATGGCTGTACGTCTTATTTTGGTATTTGACAAATAAGATGAGCCCTTTGATGATATTTTACCGACTGTAAATTAAGTTGAAAAAAAGGTTAACAAGTCAAGAAAAAATGGTAAAAACCTAATTAAAAAGTTAACAAGTAAAGTTAAAAAGATAATAAGCCTTGTTAACTATTATATTCATGTTAAAAAAAATTTAAAAAGTAAGTGCCAGTATCAACACTAATGCCTCTAAGGGTATGTTGGACCAAAAAATGTGTTTTGAGTTTTCTTCATTGATTTCTTATAGAAGCACTTTTGTTATTTTTCTTAATATATTCGGGCAAGTTGGCATTTCTTGTTATTACATTGACATTAATTTGTGCCATCAAAATATCCATATTTTTTATGTTACAAAGGTAATAAGTTCCTGTTCTTGGTTCATATAACACTATTGGCATGAAGGGTTAACTGCTGAGGCTTAGAAAGGAAATAAACTTTTTTTGTTTTCTTAATGACAGAGAGTAATTCATTTTATAAGCAACCCCGTAACTAATAATAAAGAGGTGAATGCTGCAAACAATTCACGGTCCAATTAACGCTGAAGCACGTCCATTTCTATTTGGGTGAGTGTTTCCATTCAGCTAATTAAAACAACCACACACCCTTTTAGACAGTTTGCAAATTGTATCCAGTCTTATCTAAAATTGGAAAAATACCCAATTGATGATGTGACGTTGCTTCCATTTATCTACACCCCTACAGCTCCCAGCAAAAATGTTCATGCCGTTTCCACTAATTTCTATGTTTTCTGTTGGGATTTTGCTCTTATATGAAGGAAAATGATACACGTTCTGCAATATTTTATATGTTAATAGATATAAAACCATGTTTTATTTTGCTTTAAACATTTCCTGCTTGGTCAAATTAGATGAGAACATCTCTGATTTAGGAGTCTGATCACAAACATCTTAAAGGAATAGTACACCCAAAACATGATTAGCCTTCATTTTCTACTCACCCCCATGCTGAACAACACTCTG
>NW_015150464.1:561791-563289 GCF_000732505.1 Cyprinodon variegatus
ATCAGTTTCTTTAACCTGGGTGAAGTTGCCCCCCCCACCTTCTTCAAATCAGACAAAATTAGTGTCAAACGTTTGTGCCGCTACCATTTTAAAGATATAAAGAAATGTTTCAAGAGGTCATCAAAGGTCAACCAGCCCCCCCCCCACCTTCTTCAAATCAGACAAAATGGGTGTCAATTAACTCGGCTCTGTTTGTGCAGCAAAAATTGGCGTTTGTGCTGCTTTAGCTTTGAATATATTAATGAAAATGTAAATTCAAAAGGTCAACCAGCCCCCCCACCTTCTTCAAATGAGGCAAAGTGGGTGTCAAATAACTCGGCTCCTCATATAGACTCATATAGATTTTTTTCCAGTGTTGGTAGTTATTGCAAATGTTTGATTACAGGTTGGGCTGTGAAAGGTGAGATTCATATCTATTTTCTTTTTAACATTTTTCAGCTTGGTTTTGATTTTATTTTTTTTTCACTAAATAAATAAACCCTTAATGTAAAATAATATTTGTTTTATTTTTGTCTTCACTGTTAATTTCCTGATGTTAAAATCAGTCTGTTGATCTCAGGCTTGAAAGTGTAGCAAAAGAAGCAGAGAGAAAAAAAAAAGTTTAAGGTTAAGTAAAGTGCGTTTTGTCCTTTAACGACAGGAACCTTCCTCCTGTGCTGCAGAGCTCCGGAAACAAAAACGAATAATTCATTTCAGATTAAACAGGCTTCAGTTAGCTGAGAGGTCTAATCCAGTTGCTGGGAAATTAAAGGAAAAGACAGAAAAAGTATAATTTGTTTCAAAGATTTCTCATAAGAAAGAAAATGAAGGCTTCAAGTTATGACTGCTGGTGAAGGTTTTCCTGGTGGTCTAATTACTCTTTTATTCAACCATGTAGGAACCAAATGAGTTTCCTTTCTGTGCTAATTTATATTTCAGACAGAGGTAGATGTACTTTGACCTTTTCAGCACTATATTTTAAAGGATTTTTGAGAGCTTTGTGTTTAATATCCAATCGCGGCACCAGACAATTATGGGAGCAGTGACTTTTCTCTGTATTAAGAGAGCTGACTTTGTGTTTCATAAAATATATCACATAAAACCCCCAGTATGTTTTGCCACCTTGGTTTGATTTAAGCCCCTGAATTGTACTCAGAGGTATTCTCTTTAGTCTTTCTTCTTTGCTCTTCTTTGCCACTGCAGCAATAAATGCAGCAATAAATGCCATGAAATGAACCGAAAATGAGAAATGTAACAGAAAAAATAGTATCAAAAAAGGGGTGTATTCTCTTTGTGTAAAAGTATATAGCCAAAAAGAAGTTGTTCAATTTTATCTGATTCTCAATTTATGTTTTCCTCAGAGGAAACTCTAACCTGACTCCGCCAGATGGATTTGCTCCGCATATCCATCTGGAAACCTTCGGTTGAAGTAATTTTGGGAAGGGGCGAAAATACTGGTTAGCTGATTGGCCTATGTTGGTGATAGACGGGCCAAATAAACCAATCCGATCAACGAAGC
>NW_015150464.1:564349-565727 GCF_000732505.1 Cyprinodon variegatus
GAAATACTCTGTAATTCCGATAAAACTTGCTCGATAGCCACGCTAACGCTAGTTTCATCGGCTGAAGCCGCCATGTTCTTTAGACTGAACTGTTGCACTTCTCGTTGCGTCACACCTCAACTCGCCTCAAAGCCAACGCTGATTGGACGTTCGTTTGGTGAACGGCTCCAAATTTTCTTTAACGGAGAGTCCAGACTGATCTGCCAGTAAAACCATGAAAGCTCGCGAGATCAGGATGGTCTCACGAGGCTAAGGAAACTCAGCTGTAACATCTGTAAAATGTATTTCTACAGCGCCTCGCATTTTTACGTTTTCTCATGATGCACCCAAAGGTTTCAGTTGGCTTTCCTGGGGTTTAAAGCAATTAACCAAAAGAAGGTGTTTCATTTTCTCTTTGCTCTAATACCTTCTCAATACGAGTTTTCAAACCCCTGAAAGAAATAGTATCCTGCAATTATTAGATGTCTCCCTGCTCTAATAAAAATAAATCAAATGGCTGAAGTAAATTCTCAGTGTGCGAGCCAGGTTCTCCAAATTATTTAATTTCAATGTGCTGAAAGAGTTACATGTCTAAAAGTTCAAGGTCACCAGCCATTGACGACTTTGACAAATGAAATCCAGTCTAGATAGTTGCCTCGGGATGTAATCAAATTTCTACAATTAATCAATCATTAAGATGAAGCAACAGGGCACTCAAATCAGGGAGATGGTTGGAAAGGTTTGGTCATATAAAAAAGGGTTGTAAGCTTTAAGCATCACACAGGGCTCCATTTAATCCATAATCCGTCAAAATCAGGGCATAGTCATGTGTTAGAATAACCTAGTCAAAGTCCAGATATTAATCCAATCAAAAATCAGTGCAGGTTGACAGGTTCCTTTTGTATCTCTGCTTTTGTCTCCAGTCGGCCTCAGCAGATGGCCGCTCACACTGAGCCTGGTTCAACTGGAAGTTTCTTCCGGTTAAAAGGGAGTTTTTCCTCTCCACTGTCGCTACAAGCATGCTTAGTGTGAGGGATTGTATTTGAGTCAGTGCAATCAACTGGTTTTCCTTAGATAGAAAACTTTGAATCAATCTGACTGTATGATCTGATGAACTGTAAAGTGCCTTGAGATGACATGTGTTGTTAATTGGTGCTATATAAATGAATTGAATTGAATTAAGGTTTAAACAGAAAACTAAAATGTATTTCTAACTAAATTAATGTGTCATTAATTTAATAAAATACGTCTTCATTTTATTAAAAAAATATAATTATTTCAGTGTGCGTTTAATTATTTCATGGTCCTGTGTCGCAGTGCATCGAAACCATTAAAATATTCTGTCAGACTCACCCATCAAAGTTAGGGGGCGGTTCTCTAACACCTGATTGGTCACCCT
>NW_015150464.1:566849-568643 GCF_000732505.1 Cyprinodon variegatus
ATTAATTATTGACACATTTAATTATTTATTTAATGCTGTATTTATTTATTCAATTTTGGCACTTTTTATCCTCCATAGATAACTGATGTTAAGAAACAAAATCTTTTCATAGAAGGTTGGGAAAAGGTAAATCCTTTGTTCCAAAGCTGAGAGAAAACAAAAAAAGATTCGAAGCTAAGTTCTAATTTCCCTTGTGTTGGTAATTGCATAAAGTATATGAAAACTTTCTGTTGGAGCTTGACAAAACAGTCCCCTGCACATTTGTCAAAGAAGGCATTCAAAAAGGTTTACTATGTGAGTTACGGGACTATGTGAGGTGCTGTGCTAAAAACGGCAGTCTGTTAAATCTGAGCTTTAACACTTAGACTGATCTCTGATGAAAGGATTGTTTTGATTACATTCAAGTGAACTTATGTGACCTCAGGTCAGACGGATCCAAGACGCAGGTTCAAGCGGACCTGATCGTCGGTTGCGATGGAGCGTTCTCTGCCGTTCGTAAGCAGTTCATGCGCCGGAGCCGCTTCAACTACAGCCAAACGTACATCCCTCACGGGTACATGGAGCTCACCATACCTCCCAAGGACGGAGAGGTCAGTCGATTCTTTGCACCTTGGTGACATTCAGATGGTGTATTTACCAAACACAGTGCTTTTAGAACAACTGAACAGAGAAAATGTTCAGTTTTCAGGACCATCTTTCTTAATATCTTGTGCTATCAATATCTTTTTATCATCATCCTCAGTTTGCTATGAAGCCAAATTTCCTGCACATCTGGCCAAGAAACACTTTCATGATGATTGCACTTCCTAACCTGGTGAGTCTGAAGGATATTTCCACGTGTATTTAATTTAAACATTATTTAAATGTTAAAAGAGAAAAACTCAACCAGCATATCTTCTTATTTGGTCCCAAACAATTCCAGGGGTACTGAAAGGCTGAGTGTTTTTACATTTTTACAATAAATACTGCAATTAAAATCAGTCCAAATGATGATTTAATGACTTCATATTAAATCCACTAAACTTAGGTTGAGATTTCTTTTCCACCAATGTTAGGATTATGGTTAAGATGAGATATACTCGAGGTGTTGAATTAGTTTTGGGTATAAAGTCCACAGACCTTAGGTTTGGTTTTCCTGCAAAAATTCTGGTGTGGAATTTTTGGGGTGTTTGACAGAACTTTAATGTAAAACAAAAAAAAGTAAACATATAAAAGTGTTTAAACATCGCTTCAAAAAGCAATCAGGGATCATTTAAAAAGCTTCAAATTAGACTATGCATTAAAACTTAAAATTACAGTTAGTTTTTTAGCAAAAGAGTTTAAAGAAGAAAAAAAAAAAAATTAGCCGACTTACAGGTTTGCATCTAAAAAATTGCGACGTGATGCACCTGCTCTAGACTACCTCAAAATTTCATCCTGTGACCTAAAAATAACAGACTGGCAACCCCTAAAAATATGCAGAATTGCCTCATTATATATTTATTCATAAATATAAAGTAAAGCAATTATATTACCTTTTTACGGTGGCCCTGAAGTGCAAACTGCAACTACAAATCTAAAAGCGCAGCTACATTAAGGAAATCGCAACTACATAAAGCAAAGCGCAACTACATTAAGAAAAACAAAACTACATTAAGGAAATCGCAACTACATAAAGCAAAGCGCAACTACATTAAGGAAAACAAAACTACATAAAGCAAAGCGCAACTACATTAAGTAAATCGCAACTACATTAAGGAAAACAAAACTACATAAAGCAAAGCGCAACTACATTAAGTAAATCGCAACTACATT
>NW_015150464.1:569865-571801 GCF_000732505.1 Cyprinodon variegatus
TCTCATGTTTCCCACTGGTACCTACCTTTTCCGGTAGGTTCTTAATGTAGTTGCGCTTTGCTTTATTAGGTTGCGATTTCCTTTATGTAGTTGCGCTTTTAGATTTGTAGTTGCAGTTTGCACTTCAGGGCCACCGTACCTTTTAAATTAATTTATTAAAAAAAAAAAAATTTAATTATTCAATTGATCATCATAAATGTATATTTGGTTATATAATTGGACTTTTAATAATTTTATGTTACATTTTAAAGCTACAATTAAATTGCATCGTATCCATTTGCATAACTCTACCTGGTTGCCATTGTTTTAGGGTTTGCTGACGGTTAGCGCTGTTGGAGGATTTTGAGGAGTACCGATGTGGAGCACCTCCTGTCAGATGTAATGACATTTGACAGGAGGTGCGTCATGATGTATTTTAGGGCAAATATCACAGCATCCTTTGTTTGTTTTCCAATTTAGGACAAGACTTTTACCTGCACCCTCTTCATGCCCTTTGAAGATTTTGAGACGATCACCACAGGAAATGAAGTCATCGAGTTTTTCCAAAAATACTTCCCTGATTCAATCCCTTTAATCGGAGTGTAGGTGACCTTCTCTTTCCCCTCAGTTCCTCCTATCTTCCCCTTAGCTTTTGTCACATCATTCAGCCTGTTAGGTCATCTTCATAAACATCTCTAACACCCGTTGCCCAGTAGAATGCAGACACACCTGCAGCGGGCTGTGAAATTGCAAACCTTACTCTCCTATGGATTTCTGCCACTAGGTTTTAATTTAAGCTGCAAAGAGTGATGGATAGATGGGCGGATGCAGGAGGTGGCCTTAATCAAGCTGGAGAAATTTATTTACCTACCTCATCCTGGAGGCTGATTTTATTCAGAACGGTCAGGCATGAATAGCTAAATGTGTTCTTTCTTCCCCTTCATTCTTTTTTTTTAATTTAATTTGCAAACCAAAGTAGACAGATTGTGCTGTTTTACAAAACCCAGCTGTGACAGATGCTTCCGTGGCGAACAGTACGCAGCCTCATTGTTTAGGCAGAAAACGTCAGATTGGATCAGTTGCTCTGAGTAAGTTTGTAATTGTTTTGTTTCCATTTGTCCTTTACAGTGACGCACTCAAGAGGGATTATTTCCGCCTGCCTGCGCAGGCCATGGTGTCCGTTAAGTGCTCCCCATATCACATTGGTGATAAATGTGTCCTCATGGGGGACGCAGCCCACGCTGTGGTGCCTTTCTACGGCCAGGGGATGAACGCTGTGAGTAACTCTAGATGGTGGAGAATATAGGGCAACAAAGAATCAGATGTGGAGCCATTCTTTCATTTGTGCTTTGCAGGGCTTTGAGGACTGCATTGTCTTTGATGAAATAATGAATCAGTTCAATGAAGATCTCAGTAAGTGTTTTTTTTTTTAAATAAAAACGAATAATCCGTAATATGCCATCAGGAGATAAGAGTCTTTCTGGTATATTTTATCTGTTTGTGCACAGGTGCAGTACTGCCCGAGTACACTAGGGTGCGAGTTCCAGACGACCATGCAATTGCAGACCTGGCCATGTACAACTATATCGAAGTAAAGCAGTTTAATTTGTTCTTAACATGCTCTTATTTCATGTTCTAGTCAAGCTACTTGGGGTTTTGATCCATACATGATATATGATTCTGCAGCTATAGTGTTGTAGATATTTGAAAAGAAATAAATACCTTTTCCTACCATCTGCTGGTACGCTCTTCTTAATGTAAAGAACAAAAATGCCATATCTAAGATTATTAAGGTGTGCAGTAAGATCATGAGTGTTCAACAGAAAAACATGACTGAAATGTATGAAGATCAGGTAATCAGGAAGGCTGAGTCCATTTTGGATAAATATACCCATCCCCTACATAACGAATTTCAGTTTCTACCCTCTGGTTCCCGTTTTAAATACCCACCAGTTCA
>NW_015150464.1:573945-575369 GCF_000732505.1 Cyprinodon variegatus
TATATATATTCTCTCCTATCGTCACAACCAAACAGGAACAGATCAGATAAAGCTACTATAATGAGATCATACAGTTAGGGGCTGAACTAACAAATACTGTAGAATGGAAGAATAGACGTAGCATGAAATAGAATAATGAAAGTGATTCTTATGTCCTCCAGCAATGTAAGCCTATAGCAGCATAAGTATAGAGATAGCTCAGTATAAGCTTTATTAAATAGGAACATTTTAAGTCTTATGTTATAAGTAGACAGGATGTCTGCCTCACAGACTAAAACTGGTATTTGGTTCCGAAAGAGAGGGGCCTGATGATTAAAAGATCTGCCTCCCATTTTACTACAGATGGAAATTGTCATAAGTCTGCAAAATAACAGATAAGCTGTCTTGACATAAGTCTGATTTCTGTCCATCCCCAGATTTATATACAGCTGATTAAGAAACAATCAGCTATAAACATTTAGTCTTAGAAACAAACTTATGTGAGCTCCTGCATGTCCTTTTTTTTGTTATATAGAGCTTTGAGAAAAAAAACTCTTTTCTTTTTCTATTTTGAGTCACTTGTTTGCTCAGAATAAATGGGAATGTATTCCCCGGGCATTTGCACACCCACAGCCACCTGCTCTCAAAAAAAAACCCTCCAAGCCTCATCAAAAGCTGATGCTGATGAGGTCTGATGTCATCTATAAGTTATCATCTGTGTCTGGTGACCTTCTTACACTGCTTTACTCCATTTCTCATGCCACCACTTACCATATGTCCTTCAGTTGTAGATGTGGCTACGGCTTACAAAATTAAATAATTTGCATACTGATGACGGGTCTGCATGCATCAAAATAACATCCAAATCAGAGCATTGCTTCAAGTGCCTAACGTGGTTCTTCATTGCTGCTGAGAGAGTCGTGGAAAAAAGATTAAGATGTCAGTAATACCTTTAAACCAGTCGTAATGAAAAACCATGGTAAAGAGATTTCTGTTTAAAGATTTTCACGCTTACTGCTCCTCTCAGCTCCTCGGGCAGATTGCTTTGGCGACTTGCAACATGAATGCTAAAAGCTTCTCACTTAAGGATTTCCATCCTGCATACTGGGGCTGCTAACTGAGGTAGGCCAAAGGAGCTTAGGGGTTAGTGAATCGTATGCTGAAAGCAGGAGAGACACACAGTTTGGCCCTCTGCAAAAAACACAAATTGCTGTTAAATCAAAAGGAAGGATTTCTAAAAGAAAACTGAGACCTGGAAACAAGTGGAGTATATGTGTTATAACAGTTCCAATTACAAATAAATACATAGGGGTCTCAGTCAGAGGGAAAAAGCACAGAAAGGAAGAAATAACCTCAGGCAAAAACAGGCTCACGATTCAGTGATGGTTTCTAATAAAATCCCATTACTGGTCCCCATCTAAGCTAAAAATCCGAGGACTCTTGAC
>NW_015150464.1:575538-578286 GCF_000732505.1 Cyprinodon variegatus
CTGCTGTTTTGCTTTCCAGATGCGAGCGCATGTCAACTCCAAATGGTTCATTTTCAGGAAACATGTGGATAATCTTCTTCACTTCCTCATGCCAAAGACCATTATTCCACTTTACACCATGGTAAGTATGTCCTCAGCGGCTGATCATCGCTGCTGCCAATTCTAAAGCATCCTCCAAAACGATATTAGATCTTTTACTGCAAAAGCTTAATTAATCGCACTCAACAAACTTGAAATAATTAATCAAATCTGAGTAAATGTACTTAAAAAAAAACAGTGTTAAGGCAGCACTTTTGTTTCTCCTACCCTGTTGGACAGATCTTCCACATCTCTGATAATTATCCAGAGTCCTTGATCTTTTATTGGGATTTCTTCAGATAATTCCTTGTCTTTTTTAATTGGGTTTCTGATTTGGAAATGGGACTAGAAATGGGCCCATAGCATCATGGATTCTCTTCCATACTTACTTAGTCATCCTGTGCTTGAAGCGAGATCCACCTGGATTGTTTGTTACTGAAAAACTCAATCCTAGACTCATCTGAAGAAAGTAAACTAAAAGAGATATAAAGTTTAGGAAACTTTATATCTCTGCATCTGTGATGATAGGACAGAGAAAAAAAGTGTATTCTTTCATTATTATTTAATATTTTTCTGGCATGTCTCTCAAACAACTCCTAAGTTAGTAGGTAGTGTTTATTTACCCTTACTATTCCTCCTTATTTAACATTGTGGTAAGATAAACCTGGTCGTCCCAAAGATGTTTTAAAGTGCTATAAGTAGTTCTCACATGATGTCACGCCTGCTGCACTGCTGCAGCTGCAGCACATTATTATGACTGTTTAAAGAGCTGGGTTGCGGCATTTCAGTTTACCTTTCAATGCAAGAGAATCACAGTGGTTAAGTATTGTAGCGGTCAAGGGTTTTAAAAAAGTGGATGTACCTTTAAGACCATCGTTATCCGTGTAAACAGTGAAGAGTGGAACAGAAATGCTTGAATTTTACATCTAAATGCAAGCATTTCTGTTCCGTACTTGTAAAGACTTTAAAGTAATGATACATTTACATTTATTTTAATTTTGAGACAATAAAAGAAGGTCGCATATGCATTTAAACCCCTTATAAGCAAATATCAGCTCCTTTAACAGAAAAAAACATTGTTGAATAAACTTCCATTTTGCATTTCTCCAATTCTTTTGGATCTATGCCAACAACAACCATCTTTATTTAGTATCTTTTTAAGGAGAAATCATCTAACTTGTCTCTTTAATGCATTCCAGTATTTGACAAAGCCATAGCTAATGAAAAAAATTAAATAAATAAAAACCTATGTACTGCTGCTTGTAAAGCCATTCATATGTTGTACCATCTACTGATATCCTATCAATATGGGACAGTTTTAGAGTCACTTACCTTAAGCACAGTCTTGTAGGAACTAACAAAAGATGCTGATCTAGTTCAAAAATGAAGTATAAATGATAAAACTGCTTTAGTTTTATTAATCTTATTATATGTTGCTGTACACAGACGTTTGGTGCTGAGATTTCGTTCTCTCGGCAAAAAAAATCTACTTCCAAATGAATAAGAGTGTCATTATGCTACTATTAAAATGATGTACTTGAACATGTTTTACTTTTCTTTGCCAGTGTCTGATGGTGTGCTGTTCTGCATCTGTCCACCGAAAATTTCTGTTTTCAGGTCACTTTCACCAGGACTAGATACCATGTAGCTGTGGAGCGCTGGCATTGGCAGAACAAAGTGAGTTTCTTTCTTTTATTATCTTAATTTGCTCTTAATAGTTTTTTCTCCCTGTAAATATAAGAGTATCTTAATCTATGACTTTCTTAAAGTCGCAGCATTAAATACACAGGAGATAAAAGCAGAATGGGATTTTCACTGATTGCACTATTAAGATTGTGTCCTTGCTGCTGTGTGGAGCAGAAAGTTCTCAGATTTCTCATGCTTGGCTGTAGATAAGCCAGTAATTCCCTGGCTTGTGCTAATGGCTTCTGCGCTCATAGTCAGAGAGACAGCAGGGATTTCACAGCCTCCCTTGTAAATCGTTTAGACCCAAAGGAATGTGTTGGCAAAGGACACATTGAATATGAAGGAGAATAAAAAATGACCTCATGAAGCTGCATGACCGTGATAGAAGATGGAGATCAATCAGGGCATCGCTGTGAGTCTTTGCTAAGCATCAAAAAGAGGCTAATAAAACATGAAGGACAAACAGTCAGTAAGAATAGTGAAAAACAAATTTGTTTCACTTAACAAAAAAGGCATTTCACAGGAATTAATAGTTACCAAGTCAATGCAGATTTAGTTACTGTACCTTGCAAAATGATTCATGTTTTTTATTTTATCGGGTGAAAATCAGGGTTTTATGTTACAGACCAGCACAAAGTAATCCATTTATGTTTTATTTGACAAATAAACAGTTAGACCTACAGAATAAAACAAACCATCTGCCTCTAGATGTCACCCATAATTTTCTTCAACTGAATAAAAACAAAACTGAAGTACCGGTAATAATCTTTGGACCAACAGAGGAGAGATCTAAAGTTAGCACACAGCTTCAGTCGCTTCAGCTAGTAACCACTGATCAGGCCCGAAGTCTAGGTGTAGTGCTGGATTCAGACTTGAACCTCCAAAAGCATTTAAAGACAATTACACGGTCAGCTTTCTGTCGCCTGAAGAACATTTCCAGGATTTAAGGACTAATGTCTCAGCATGATCTGAAAAAACTAATCA
>NW_015150464.1:579737-588658 GCF_000732505.1 Cyprinodon variegatus
ATCAAAAAAGTACTCCAGAGTGTTGTTCAGCATGGGGGTGAGTAGAAAATGAAGGCTAATCATGTTTTGGGTGTACTATTCCTTTAAGTAAATGTAGATATTGTTTGGGCCTAAATCATGTCATCTTTACAATGTCTTTTCAAAACAAATTTGCGTGATGGGATATGAAAAAAGAAATATACTGCAGACCTACCAAGACATGTCTGTCCAACTAAACTGACAGGCCAGCAATGAGAGCAATGCTGGACTTCTATTAATCATACACTCTAAACATCCAACCTTTATGAAGGAATCCAAAAAAGCAGATAGACCTGAAGGAAAATCTGTTTGACAGTTTACTGCAAGATATGTAGGAAGACTATATGGATAAATCAGCTCTATGAGGCTAGCACTAAACATTCTGGTTGGTAAGCAACATACTGTTTTCTTTAAATCAACTAAAACACACCATTAACGCTTTGAAACATCATGCAACTTACTAAAGTACAATAACATGTGGAGGTGTTTGAATCATTGTTGTCTAAAGGTGTTTTTTTTGTGGAAAATCTCGACCAATGTTTAAAATAGCCATAATTTCTGTGTTGCTCCCATAAGAAATACATTATTTTTAAGGACATATTTACTTTAAGGTATAACACTGCCTTAAACATCCCTTCTTAATAAAGTTCTAATAATAACATCATAACATTTCGAATAATTCTTTTTAGACAGAAAAGACATTAGCATATCATTTAAAAAAGTATATTTCTATCCCTTTTTTTGTAGAGATTAGATAATTTACACAAAATCTCTTGTCACCCTTGGGATTATTGTGTTGCCTCACTTTTTTTTTGTCTGTGGTCAGAGATGGTTCAAGACCGAATTTAGGACCACTGTTTTTTTTTATGTGGGTAAAGATCAAAAGAACGCAACAAAATAACAGAGTAATAGTTCAACTTAGCATATATTATGTTAGCTATAGAACCAAAGAGCTAATTATAGCTCTAGAGCTAAACCACCAGATAAAAACCTTGATCCCATCTAAATATGGCTGCAGCTGTACATGCACATCTCTAATCTAAAATCTCTAAGTAAAACTGTAAAGGTAAAATATGAAACTTATCAAGGGGAACAATCAGCCTAGGTTTCTGCGTATCATTATATGAAAGTTATTTAATATTATGTCTTCATTACAGGGGGCCATAGCAGGGGCCAGGACCAGGTCTACACTGGCCCCTGTTCGCTCCTGTCTAGAACATTCAATCAACATATCTATTTTTTTCCTCATTAAATCTTTCTGATGTCTTTGATTCACCAGGAGAGAAAAAAATATTCATTGATTTGGATAATTATTTACATTAGTATGCTTTGAACGGGTTTAAACTCTCAGTTGATACAAAACAAAAACTCTGTCAGAGATGTCAAGGTGAAAAAACAGACACGTTTTTCTCTGGATATGTTTTTTTTGCAAATCTATACAATAAGTGAGGTCTTGGATACGAGCCAATGAAGGACTAAATCCAAGCCAATTAAGTCCTGTTAACGTCTTCTTCTGTACGCAGGTAATAAACCGTGGCCTGCTGCTTGGAGCTGTGGGGGCTGTTTTCGGAGGTTCCTACCTGCTCATTAAAAACCCTGCAAATATCAACAAGCTTGTTGTCTCTTCTGAGAAAATCTGGAACAAGCTTGTAGCTCTCAAAGCCCCCCAGAGTGTTGGCACCCTCTCTCAGATCTGACAGACAGGTGCAGCGACTGGAGTGTGAGACCATGGGAACGAACTGAGGGGCGTCCAAATTTAATTAGACTTTCATTAAATTGCCTGGTTCCCCACCAACAGTGCCAGGAAAGTTTGTTTTCTGTCATATTGACTGACTCACCATGAAGCAGAGATAGCTAATGTTTAACATGCGGTTTAAGAGTGACTATAGATGTGATTAAGTAGATTTTTCAATTAAAAGATGAACTCGCATTTCATGAACATTTTTATTAAATGCTGTTTCCTTTTGTTCCTAAACATCATGTTTGAAATGCTCTATGACCCATCAAATTTGTCATTTATTTTCCACATTAAAGTCCCTAAAAATTGTTGTGAATTTGTATTATGTTTATTATTAATTGGTCTAGAACACAATAATTCTGAGAAAAAGATAAGCATAAATCAATGCCTAAAAATAATAAAATATATCCAAAGTTTGCATGTTTTACTGATTCTCAAACTTCACACGAAGAGAGATCTTGTCCCACATCATTGCAGTGTTCTATTTTGGCAGCTCTTTCATTCATGTCACATCAAATGTTTCATTTATTTGAATAAAAGCTAAGAAGTTACAGATTTGCAGCAATAAAAGTACAAATCACAAACTTAAAAATATGAATATACGTTCCCCAGTTACACTCCTTTCCACCTGATGGTGTTAAAGCACCTGGAATTGAAGAAGAGCAGGAATAAAAAAAAAACCCCATAAATATTAGGTTATGTCTTTGCTGAAATGTGTTTTTTTCAAAGCATGAAGAGTTTGATTAATGCGTTTGTTTTTTATCTTCTTCTCTTTAAAAGTGGCTATCAGAACATTTCAGGTGCTTTACTGCCACCACCTGGTACAGAGTCTAACTGTCATGGTTCTACCCTTTGTGGACTTCTTTTTGAGTTTCTTTTCGAGTTTTCGGTTATGTAGGTTGTCATGTTTTGTTGGTCATTGGTTTCTTGTCTATTTTGTGTCATATTTAAGCAGTGTTGCATTTTTTTAGTTACGCTCTGTTTCCTCCTTGTGTCAGGCTTCTTTTCCATAGCTCCCTTCTAGTTACTTCTATCCACACCTGCTCCATATCAACTGATTAGCCCGTTCTTGATTTTTATATATATATATATAATTAATGGCTACTTGTTGATGACATAATAATTATTTCTGATTAGCTCGTTCTTGATTTATTTATATATATGTATATATATAATGGCTACTTGTCAATGGCATTAAAATTATTTCTAAGAGTATTAAAAAGCATTAAATTAGAATTACTCATGCCTGTATAAACCCTGTCTAAAAATGTTGTTTATATATATATCTATATATATATAGATATATATATACCTCTTGTGCAGTTCCTCATTCGGGTTTTGGTTTCCTGTTAACTGTTTTTGGATTTATGCTTCTGTTACCATTTTTCTTCTAAATTAAATCTGCAAGAACTAACCTCTGCATATGGGTCCTCAGCCACCCTCCACCCAACCTTGACAGTAACAGCTTGATCATATATGGTAGATTAGTGCATATATTTGCAATTTTCACTTGTACTGTTGCAAAGCTGTAACTTCTAAACATAATTTCACACGAATGTATGAGTTAACAAGGAGAAAAACACACTTTTATTGACTTACACCTATGCATACATTTTTATCGACAGTTATCTTACCTCATATGTTCATCAGCTTAGACGTTTTGATCTCTAATCAGACATTTTTTTTACTTTACTAAGTGAAACAAGTGAATTGTAGAATTAACAAGAAGAACATGAATATCTATGCCACCGAATTGACCAAGAATGAAAACAACCATTTTCAATAAGCTGCCTAAAAAACTGCTGCCATCAAGAGCAAAAATAATCAGCTTTTATCCCCACTGCTGCTCAGTTAAAACAAATCCACTCTTAATTTTTGGACCCATCTGTTAATAGTCCATCCACATGCACTAAAATGTAATATTGCTATCATTAAAACAACCTTCTGGGTTTAATTGTCCTCACAGTCTGCAGGTTGGGCTCATGCAGTAGTTTTGCTAAAAACAAATAATGGGTGCACATTTTAAGCACCTATACACATTTTTTCATGCCTATACCTTTTCATACCACGGCTTTCTTAAAAGGGTTAAAAACAAACAATCAGAAAGACTTTTATCATAAGCATCGGCTCCGTGTCCTGTTAAAACCAACACCAGCTGTTTGGAAAGCGCCCTGTGACCTAGCAATGTAGTAATTCAGGTAAAATTGAAGATTGGAGATTCATACAGGAACAAGAAACAAAGTCCAGATGTCAACTTACAGTACGGCTGAAGGTATTCAGGCAAGGAAACAGGAAAGCCATATAGGGAACAGACCTGACTGATAAGTTAAGGTTTCAGGATGCCGGTTCTGAGTTTATCTATTCAAAGAAATATTTATTTGAAATTTTTTTTTTCTTTTTGATGAATCCTGAATATCTTGTGGTCCATCAAGTGCAGTGGATTCCAGGAGAAACTGGGTATTTTTCCTTAATGAATAAAAAAAATTGAATCATGATAATAAAGGAGTAGTTTAATTTTCATTCTTTTCTTAATAAAAAAGAGACATAAATTGTTGCCATAATTTATGATCTTCAGGACTGTGTTAAAAACCTCCACCTCACTTACAGGAATATGAATGATTCCTCCCTCGCAGTCAAATGTTCTCCTCATTAAATATTCTCATATTTGAGTTGGAGACGCAACAATTTCAATCAATCAATTTATTTCTAATGTGTTCCTTCAAAGAGTCATTACAGATGCTTATAGCTGCTTTCATGTAGATATTTGTCTTGCAGAAGATCTGCAGAACGCTCTGACTTAAGACACCCTGTTGTTAGTTTATTGTGTTATCAACAAAATGCTTGGTTGCATGAGATTTTTTTTATCATGCTGAAGCTTTCTTTGCTCAAAGAGGCAGTAATAAAGTCTGAGCCTCCTTGGTGAGCCTGTTCAGGTTTGCTTAGCCACATGCTGCTACCACAGAAGATGGGATGACACTCTGCACAGGAGAGCTGAAGATCTACCTCTTGCTGTAAACACTGGAGGACCTGCTACTTCAGGAAGAAGAAAAAAATGTCTCCTCTTATCTCTCTTATATTCAGCTTTACTGATGTGTCTCCAATCTGTTGTCTGAATAAACATTGCGGTCTTTATTAGGAGGAACATTACGTTCTACATGGATGCTTGTGTTTTGTTTTCTGCTGGTAAATTCAAAGTGTTTTTTGTCACGTAGTCACTCAGTAAATAAAATTACAAGCGGGTGTTTCCTTCTTGTGGAATAATAACATACATGATTATTTTCATCCTGTTTTGCTTAACATGTTTTGCATCATATATGTTTTAGCTTAAGTGGAGGTGCATCTATTTAAATCTTTCCGTACTGATTGTGAATCAGAGATTTACAATCTAGTTCTGCGCCAAGGACAGCTAAGGAGGAATGTTGATAATAATATCCTCTGTGATGGATAAAATGGTGTGCGCACCCCCCTTCATTGCTTTTTGCCGGAGCCTTCAAACACTTTATGCTTTTGAATAAATTTGACAAAAGATTGATGTTTTACTGAGTAGTAGTCTCTCCTTCTATTATAAATAAAAATATAGCAATCAACTGATGCCTTGACTGCTTTTAATTTAGTCATATCAAAGGGGCTCAATACAAATGAAAATCATAGTTCATTACTTAAAAATATCAACTGAAGCTACTTAAAGGAGCTCTTTTTCTAGTCAACATGTTTTAAAGGCATACTATGCAACATTTTTCTGTTAATTAATGTGTTCCATAACGTTTTGGATGATTAAATGAGTCATTTCAGGTCGAACAAAGGTTTTCTTGGCCACCCTGGTGGTCTGTAGGGGAAATACAGTACTTGCAATTGCAGGAGCCCTCGGCCCGCACCCACAGGCTCAGAAGTCCCGTGCATCGCGAGAGTCGGTCTTGCTTTACGGCGAGAACTGCTACACGCCCCCAGTGAAAGCGCAGTGGCGATGCATGCATAAGGTTGTTTAGACCATTTTCAATTCTTTGAAATGTACTAATTCAGTGCTCGAGGTAAAAAAAAAACACAGAAATCAGAACCCCCTTCCCCCAACGACAGTCGGATAAATGTATGGGAAACTCCAACTTGGCTAACTACAATCTTTGTTATTTAGACACATGCATAACAAACAATATATGAAAACATGCTAAATTTTCAAACTCGAAAATTGGAACAAAATAGTCACTTACCGCAGTAGACATGGTGATTCGTTGCGTTCGCCTGTCTGCTAAGCTCAAAACAACCGTGCCTGGCTTGACGGAGAAATCAGGAGAACAGCTGAGCATATTTACGACAGTGCACTTTTACTTTCGCCCTCTGGGGGGAGCCTTGCTGGAAAATCAACACCGGTTGCATACTGTAGTATACCTTTAAGGTTTCATCCAAGTAAGAATACACCTGAGTTGATCCACTTAAATTTAAAATGGTAAACTATTTTCTTCCATTTTTAGATCCGCCTTTCCACCACTTTACCAGCATGTTTGGCACTTCGGCTTTTACCCACAACATTAAGCAACAAAGAGGCCATTCACTCATTTAAATCCACAGTGAAAAGAGATTTTATTAGACATGGACATCCATTCATTAAGTCTATTCATAGCTGACACCCGGGAGGTTATGTGCACGCCGTCCCGCTTGAGAACACGTCCCACCCTGATCTCATATCCTTTTACCTAATTACACTCCTGTACTCCTCAGACACATATTTCCACCAAATGTCTTTTCACAGTGTCCGCTCTCGTCACATGGGATTAGAAGAGGTACACAAACTTAGTAGCTTAAAATAGGGTCTCTTTCATGAATAAATATGCAGTGATGTCTTTATGGTTAAGAAACTAAGGCTTTGTCTTTTCTATAATCTTTATAAACAGCAGTTGGGTACCAACCCAAATTTATTGGTATAAATTACAAGTTGACCCAAACTTAGCTCCATAGCAACCCTCTAAATACTCAACACAGTGTCACATCTACTGTATGACATAAAACTAGTTAATTATCTATGCAATTACCTACTTAATATCACCACAGCTGATGTTAAATGAAGATGAGAAGCTTTTGTGCATCGTTTAGGTGTTGATGAGGTCCTGCGTGGATAGTTGGGTATTTACATTGAGTTGTAAAAAGTCTGAAACTGTTTTTAAACACAGAAACAGCAGAGGAGGTCAGACAGGATAAGTTTGGCTTGGAACTGCATGTTTGGTCATAAGGCATAGTGAGAGGCATGAGTAAGAGGTCAAGTTCTTGCGGATCACAACGGCCTCACTTGGATGACATTAGCCCGCGAGGAATCTCCAGCCTTGGAGGTAACGTCAAACTGCTGGAAGTTGTCACTGGTGATGATGAAGACGATGGAGGAGGAGTTGAAGGTGACCCTCTTCTTGGGTCGGTCTCTGGTGTCGCACGTGCTGGATACGACGATGGGTCGGATGGGGCGCTCAGTGGGCGCCAGGGGGCGCTCCTTGAGGTTTTGCTGTAGCCAGGAGATGTTGTGGAAGAGGCGTGAGCAGAACAGCTGCAGGAAGTAGCGCCGGAACTGGGAAACAGGAGGAGGGAAAAAAAACAGATTAGAGGCGATGATGACACAGCACTCATTTACACTCATTTAGCAGTTAAATCAACACATATCATCTAAATCAGACACGTAAGAGTAGAATATTTTCACTCCTACACATGAAATAAATGGCCACTCATATTAAAGCCTGGGTGATATGAAACTGATACATACGTATAGACAATAACATATTTAGTGTTTATTGATGCTTATATCTGACAAACGTAATACAAAATTTTAAAAAATCTATGAAAATGAACGAATATAAGTTAGAACTTGCTTTTCAACCATGTTTCAACAAAATGACTTAAAAACACAAATGAAACAGGCCTGGAAAATATTAATATATATATAATGCTTTTATTCTGTACCATTCTAGATGTTCTGGGGATGAAATATATTTGAAAAATGAATCGCTTTGATGAAAACATTGTGGCTATGACCTTTAAGATAATTTAGTAAAAGGTGATCACCAAGCACAAAACATTGGAGTTGTGTCTGTATTCTGTTGTCTTCTTTAGTCCAACATGGCAAAAGGAAAAGATGAAAGGAGCCATTAATTGATATGGACATCGCTGTTTGCAGACCATAAAAAATAAACGTGTAACAAGCCACGCTCATATGTGAAAGAAAAAAACAATCATATCAAAACATAAAGTTAAACAGAGCAAATAGTGAGCTAACTATGACCTCTGATCCAGATGCTTTTCCTTTCTCCTGTTTGTTTGTATAAAAATCTGACTTTAATTATCATCCCAGAAGCCGTTATGAGGTGAGCTGGTAAGCTTCATTCAATAGAGTAACCTTCGTTCAGGGTTAATAGCTGAATTATTCGCTTCATCGCAGCTACAAAGACTCTCTAATCAGAGGTGGGGATGTACAGTTTTTTTCTGATGCAGAGGAAAATTATTTAATGACAAACCTTCCTGCTCATGAACACGTAGATTAGCGGGTTGTAGGCTGTGCTGGATTTGGCGAAGAATGAGGGGATGATGGCCACCGTAGGGGAAACCATGGTCTTCTTGCCAAAGGCCTCCATCATGGACACCACGGCGTACGGCGTCCAACACACCAAAAAGCAAGATATCATCAGGAGAAACATGGCTGCAACCTTCTTCTCATAACGCAGGATTTTGATGATCTGAACCGTCTGGAGGTCTTGGAGAGAACGCAGCTACAAAGGGTAAGAGAAAGAAAATAATGATTGGGGTATAAAAAAATGAATATTAACTGCAGCTTTTTGATTGATTGACTTTATTGATCTCACAGTCAATCAAGCTCTTTCTGTCATGGGTTTGCTTTACATGACAGTGACAAAGTTTCTAAAAACCAATTACCCTTGTTGAAAGCAGCATTTAACTAACATTTAAAAAGAAAAAAAAAATTCAGTCTGAAGCTCAAGGTTAAAGGATGCGAGTCCGGATAGATTTGTTTTCACTGCAACTGATGCAGAGTAAAGGCGACTTTCTGAATATTGTTGATGGCATTGGCCATCTTCTATTAACCTGACTCCGCCATATGGATTTGCTCCGCATATCCATCTGGAAACCTTCCGTTGAAGTAATTTTGGGAAGGGGTGAAAATACTGGTTAGCTGATT
>NW_015150464.1:589945-595647 GCF_000732505.1 Cyprinodon variegatus
GACCGGAGGAAAAAAAAAAAAAAAAAAACATGAATCGATTCTCTCCCGGACGTATCGATGCATCGGATTGAAGGCTGTTGGATCGATGCATCGATACAAAACGATTATTATTTACACCCCTAGTCAGGACCCCCTGGGGATTTCACAAGTGTGATGTAATCCATCTATTATATAGAGTACCAAAATATATATAATGAAATACATAAATGCACCAGGAGATAAGATTTACAATAGTAGCTATTCAAAATTTCCCCACTTTCCTTGATGGGCCCTTGGCTGGTTCTTGGCTGGTCCCCTACAATTCCTTTTTAAACTATCAATCTTTGTTCTATAAATATTCCTTCTGTAATGATTTGTAGACATTAAGATCTAAAGAAAAGCTTCATCTCCTGGTCAGACCCTGTAATTCAGTGAAAGGGTGGCTGCAAGTTGGAGGGAAGTTGGCTGGCATCTGACGGGGAAGGGCCACTTTGTATGGCTGCGTACTTATTTATTAACTAAAGGATTCAAATATTAAATGATTTTAAAAATAATGCTTAAGAAAATGATATAATCATTGAAATAATTTATTTTCAAATAAATATAATTACTTTACTACCCCCCCCCGTAATTGACATTTATGCACTATTTTTGCACGCCACGTATCACTTTACTTGGATCTATCACTTTACTTGGATTTTCACTTTATTTGGACTTAGTTTTTACATATGCATAGATATACGTACAGATATATATACAGAAGAGTTATATGTGTATATATTTTATCTCTTTTTATTCTTATTTTTTATCTTTATTATATTGTATAGTTGGATGTGTGTATATATTATATAAAACTGTAACTGGAGCGTGTAACAAAAGTAATTTCCCTCTGGGATTATTAAAGTATTAAAGTATTTCTGATTCTGATATTTATAAATAAAAGTCATAATTCCATTACTGTCCCAGAGGTTGTTCACACTTCCTAAATAACTATTTTTCATGATTCTTGACCCCCATATGCAGCTGCGGTTTCTGATAGGGGTGACATGGCGGCTGCCCAAATAACCCTGCTATATAGGGCGGCATTGGCATGCTGTCCCATTGTGAAAAAATAAAATAAAAAAATAAACATGCATGCTGGGTTTATCGACCAGTAGATGTGCAGTTTGGACGGGCAACCTGTCAGGATAGGGAGGAATTGATACTGGAGGAATTTCTTGGTGGTGTATGAGTGACATCCTCCCGCATCGGAATTTATTCAGGAAAATATTTGCCTCGAAATTTATTCATCTCCTAATTTGGATCTGATGGTTGATTCAGACTAAAACTCTCAGCCTCTTTTAAATCCAAGCACAACTAATTTTCAGGAACAAAAGAGTCTCTTCCTCTATTATTCTTTCATAGATTAGAAACCAATTACTGCACCAGACAGTGCTAAATGCTGTAACTAAGTAACAGCAACACTTAAGAAACTGAAAACATTTTCTTATCCTATCTGTTTACTTTACTAAATGAATACAGAACCTTTTCTTACTGAAGCTAAATAAAATATAATAGCCTGAATCTTCTAATGCATTTAAATGTTTCTGCAGATGAGTTCATCTTTGATGGTTCCTTAACATTAACTTGAACACCAGAAATCTGATACTTCTATAATCTCTTCATTAACCTCCACCATTGTTTTTGTGAGTGCAGGGTTATACTGTATAATTAAAACACTATATGCCCTAATGGCCATAATTAAAGGCTGACCTGCTTCAGCTTTCAGGTCAAATTAAAATACTTCTACACCATGGAGATGATCTATGACTTGTATTTACGTCATTACTCTGCAGTTGGTATTACTTTGGTAAAGGAAAGGATCATTGTCACAAGAAGCACAGTGCCCTAAAAAATATATTTTAACATCTTGAACTCCAAAGTTTAATTTGTTGTTTTAGGTTTTATCTGACGGAAAAACGCAAACAAAACTGTGAAGCAGGAAAAAGAATAAAAAAGTTTTTGGCATTTTTATACCCCTTTCCTACTGGCTAAAAAACCCATTTAAATCCAGGAACAATCAGCTTTTAGTGGCAGTGGGAACAGCTCACTGACGCATGTCTATCCGGGTGAAACGACTTACTGTAGCAAGAGCCCGTTGTTTAAACCAACTCGGCTCTGATCAGCATGTAGTGGGAAAACCAGAGCCAGGTTGACCTGCTAATTTACCTGACACCATTGAACGCAACGTACGGACATCAACACACTGCGCCAGTCGCTTCTGATCTAATGAGCTAAAACAACTTTGTTTACATTTGTTAAACATGGCACAGCTCTGGTGAGAGGGATTCAGAAAAATCATAGAGCGAAACAATAAAGGATACTGACTAAGCCCTGGCTTTCTTACATGTTGCTCTCCATTGTTTACTTTCCTGATTTATGTCTTGACATGGTCAACTCTAACCCGGCCTGATGGTGTCACCAGACATGCGGCCACGAGGGGACAGAGGCCATGCAGCTGCCAAATAGAGGTTAGACATTTTGCCAGTGGGAAGGGAACTAAATGAACTAAATGTTGGGGGGTCTACCCATGTTTGTTAAACACGTGTTAACCCATCATTTTCAGTGGGAAACAGGCTTTAGTTAGTAAGAATCTGCAAAGTGTGGCCTGCATTTTTGTTTATCCTGCTATAAAACCACCTTCTGTTCCAAGTTACTTGAAGGAAAGTCTCTACTAGAATTGAATAAAAATATCTCTTATCTTCCCTCAGTGGAAAAATATGGGCAATTTTAAAGGAAAATGGAAACATGCGTCTTTGGACAAAGAAAAAAACTTAACAGTGAAGAGACAGCCCAGTAAGAAAAATAAAAACAGTGTACATTTATTAGAAATAGCACAGCCAGACTGAAGGAAATGTGAAACTGAGATGATTAATTTTCTAAATTTACAAAGTTTCTATAGCAGTTGATGTGCAAAAAAAATTTCAAAACATGGCTGATTATTTGTATATAACAAAAGAAAAAAACACTATTTTAAAGACTTCAAACAAACAAACAAAACCTCAGGAATTGAAACAATTTAATGTTTATGCATTTATCAGATGCTTTTATCCAAAGCGACTTACAAAGAAGGCATTAGTGTGAAGGGGCTTGCCTAAGGACCCCCCAGCAGGGATTTGAATCCAGGGACTCCTATGTGCAAAGCGGGTGCCTTATCACTTGAGCTAGCCCACCACCGATTTAATGAGTATAACACTGGATTTTGAACATCAACAGATTCACTTTTTCTTGGTCTTTGTTCAAAAAGGCCGAAGCTCAGTCAGGCTGAATGGAGCACATCTGACAACGTCTGTTTTTAAGAATCCCCCACAGAAATTGAACTCACACCCTCTTCAGAAGTTTTGTGGGCTCCAAGGTTTTCTCCAATTTCGAATATCTTTCCAACAACTATGACAAGCTTCCTTGCCCATCGCACGGCACATTTCTTTTAAAGCATGCACCATTTTCACCTTAACCTCTTAAGCGACCAGGTGGACCTTAAAGGAGAACGCCGTTTTTTTTTTACAATGGCCCCTTGTTTTTACGTTATTACATCATGTTCTACTCACCCATATGAGTTCTGTGTCATTTAGAGCTGTTCTGAAGATATTCTGTTTTGTTATATCTAAGTAACATCTTCCTATGGGCAGCATTCATTACATGTAGGGTAATCCCTGTCCCCCAGACATCCGCGGATATATTTTTTATATTTATATCTTTTAAAAACAAAGCAGAGTGTGAATGACGTCAGTGTCCTGGCAACCATTCATTCATCCTGTCCACTGAACTGCTTCTAGTTTTACTCATATGCCTGGAAGATGTCTAGTGCTACTACCACAGATGATCTCGCTCTCGAAATGGAATTGAACGATTCAGATTAGCTAGCCGAATGAATAGAAGGGGTAGAGCGTAGCCGCCTGTGACCCAACTCCAGTCCGGCGCGCGGATGACATCATACACACTCTGCTTTGTTTTAAAAAAAATATAATGTAAAAAAAATGTTGTTTCCCTTTAAGTGGGGGTAATAATTCAAAATGCATAAAATTCCACCGGTAAAATTTTTACCAGCAGGTGGAGCCATTGCGCGCAGCTTCAAGCTGACACCAAAAGTTCAAAGCCCCACAGCTATGAAAATATTAGAGCTAGGGATCTGAAATGTTCTGCATTTGTGGTTTACAAGATGTAGAACAAATATAATACAATAAAACCTGCCTTTTCTCAAGAATTACTTTATTACTGCTGTTCAAAAAAGACCTATCATTTCCGACAATAAAAAAACAACAACTTTGAATCAGGTTCGAACTGATGCAGCCTGGTCTGTGTTCTAGTCACCCAATTTTAATTTATATATTAGGAAACTAGAGGGTGTTAGCTTTCAAATAATGTATTGCACATGTAATTTGGGCTTACCGTTCCTAAGTTATTTGCTTTTCCATTTGGGTGTGCAAAATAGGCGATGATTACCCAAAATGAGGTGGATGTTAAGAGGTTAAAATGCAGAGTTCAGTTTTATAAAAGGGGCTCAATGGAAACTTCAGAGTCGTGTTTGTCGAAAAATAGGAGAAATTCAACTCTTATCGTTTCACTTTACAATAAGGCAGTAATAATGGACAAAAACTGTAATAGTCATTATTAAAGGGATTCCAGTATTTATCTAATTTAAAGGTTATGTCATTCATGATGGACAGAGTTCAGCTCAGTGATGAGAGTTAATATCGCTCCTTTTATTGCTAACCTGTTTTTGTTTTTTGTTTCCTCTATTCTTTATGAATCCATAATCCATTTCCTACTTAATGTTAATTTCTGCTGCTCTCCAGGTCTTCACATGTCTGGTGAGATTTTTTCAGTCTCAGGCAAAGCAGGCCAGCTGCTCTAAATCTCTGCAGCATTCGGAGCGCTTTTCTTTGAAGATTTTCCCGGAATGCTGTGATGTGCGATGAGACTCCTCTCAGGCATCGACGCCGTTCTGGGAATTTTCCGTAGCTCGAGCTCAGAGGCTCTGAGGAGGGAGCTGCTCACATTTCAAGCAAAGTGGTGAATATTTAAGAGAGGAAAACTGTGATTCATAAAAGAACATGTGGGTCACTGGTATTAAGGTCAAATTTTAATTTAGATCTAATGTAATAAGAAAAACTTGCTGAGTTAAGGTCATAGACTTTATCTGCAAAAAAATCCATTATTCTAATAAAAAGTAATTTTCACTCAACTCATTTTTCAAGGATTGTGAATTTATATAATGAAGAAGATTAAACAGGGATTTTTTTTTTTACTGGATTTTCTCTTTCGTTTAAAAAGTTTGCTGTAAGAGATACTAAAGCAGAGGTGATGAGATGAAAACAAAAAATGATGCTAAAAGATTATTTGATCACAAAAAAATCAGAAGAATTACTCTTAGAAGACTTGAAATTTTAAGTTTTAACCAAATGCATCTGAAATGATGTGATGCATTATTTGTTTTTCAGGAGCCTAGAAATGGAACACAGCTTTATCACTAAAGCTTTTTGGTTTCTTTCTGTTTGTGATAAAGTATCCTTGGTGTTAATTGGATGAGAAATCTTCAACTGTTAGGTAATGATTATAAATTGTTGTTGATTGTAATATCAGAGTGCAATTTTTAATTGATCAGAACCATAAAGACTTTCCAAAAAATGTAAAACACAATCCACTGGACCAGAGGTGGAAAGAGTACTACACTGCAAAAAATC
>NW_015150464.1:596848-604325 GCF_000732505.1 Cyprinodon variegatus
TAATGTAATTGTGTTGTACTTAATGTAGTTGCGCTTTGCTTTATGTAGTTTTGTTTTTCTTAATGCGCTTTTAGATTTGTAGTTGCAGTTTGCACTTCAGGGCCACCGTAGTAACGTGAGGGGGTTTTAAATGTAGCGAAGTTAAACTACTTAGGTTAAAATTTACTCGAGTAAAAGTAAAAGTTACATTTTTTAAAAACTACTCAGAAAATTACAAATTACTCATAAAAAGTACTCAATTACACTAACGTGAGTAGATGTAATTTGTTACTTTCCACCCCTGCACTGGACCCTGAGATGGACTGGCGACCTGTCCAGGGTGTACCCCGCCTTTCGCCCATTGACAGAGAGGAGAGAGGCACCAGCACCCCTCGCGACCCTACTTGGGATTAAGGGTGTCAGAAAATGGATGGATTTTAACTAAATTAATTGGTTAAATTTAAGTTTATAAGTTTATTTTACCAGTGGCGTTTGAGCGCTAGAAGATGTTAATCTGTTTTAGTGAAGGTTGTGGGGATTAAGGAGCCAGAGTCTAATGTTGATTTGTTTGGATTGGGACCAAAAAAAAACTGAGAAGCATCGAAATGTCAACCTTAGAGTGCCAACGGTGAAACTGCCATAACAAAATAAGGAATTTAATATGGTTGAAATGTCACTTGGGGGGAGAATTGATCTGATCTTTCCTTTCAAGTCTGGTGTTTTGAAATAAAAAACTTAAAAAAATTGGAGCCTTACCATTCTCACTGTGTAGAGGATGTTACCATAGCAGTAGATCATGATACCAACAGGCACGAAGAAACATGCGAGGAGGAAGAAGAGGATGAAGGAGGCATCATTTGGGTTTTTGGAGGCCCAGTCCAGGGAACAGCCCAGCTGGTGGATCTCTAAAGTGTAGCGGTTCCAGCCAAGCAGTGGAGCTCCAGTCCAGGCCAACGAGTACAGCCAGATGTGGGCGATGGCTCGCCATGCCCAGGGAAAGTCCACCACCTGGGCATGGACCACCCGGATGTAGCGTTCATAGGCCAGAGCCGCCAGAGTCATGATGGAGACGATGCCTGTGAGGGGAGAGAGAGAGGGGGAGAATTAGAGAGAGGAGCTCGCTGAGTAACACAGCCCTCATCCCTGCAGGATCTGGGTCAACGGCTACTCAGCGTCTCTTTGGTCTGAGTTTCATCGCAATCTGTTTAAACTTAACACAGAACATCACATTCAGTCATTTCAGAACGAAACCTTGACAACTTGCAGAAAGTGACTCTTAACACCCCCGCAGATGTACACACACCTCTGAGACCTGCATCTGCATTATGCTGCCTGATATATCCACATACTGTGAAAGAGAGAGATAGCCTCTGTCACTGCAGTAGCTTTCAGTATCATATTGAGACACAGTTTGTTCTAACTCTTACAAGCAAATAAATAAAGCAAATCTACAACCTGTGTGAAAACATTGCAAGTTGCGGTTGCATCTTGCAAAACCTGTGTTTAATTCTTTAAACATGTGCATCTGTATCGGTATTACTAGTAATCTCATGGCCCATTTGATCCTACAATTACCAAACACAACTAGAGGGTGCCGTTAAGGACTAAGATCATAGCAGATATGCACACAGTAAGCATTAGGATGCAAAATTACAGTAAAACCCTAGGATATTTTTTGTTTTGTTTATGCTCCCTAGTTCAAAAAACGCTGTTTCAGCAGACTCCAGTTCATTGCAATTAACGAAAGTATTGTTCCAACTTTGGCCTATCTGAAAAATACGGAAGAGGATTAGGGCCACTGGAAAAAAAAAAGAAAAGTTAACTGATTTTTTAATTTTATTTCAGTTTAATATGGAAAAATGTCATAATTCTGACTTTAATCTCAGAATTCTGACTTTAATTTCAGAATTTTGGATCTTAATGTAGATGGGCATCGTGAAGGAAGAGATGTGAAGCACTCAGCTTCACTGACAAAGATGTGAGTTGTTTGAGAGGGCCAGACACATTGGTGAAAAATGACAGAATAAGGGAACTTTTCACGTGCCCGAGGGGTCCCATCATTAATGGAGGAGCAGAAGGTCATTAAAACAAGAGAGCTAGTCTCTAAAACAGACATGGCTATGGCTTGATGCTAACATGTTTGTTATCTGTCAGAATTCTGAGAAAAAAGTCAGAATTCTGAGATTAAAGTCAGAATTCTCAGCAAAAAGTCAGATTTCTGAGATTAAAGTCTGAATTCTGAGCAAAAAGTCAGAATTCTGAGAAAAAAGTCAGAATTCTGACTTTTTTCCCATACTAAACTGAAATCAAATTAAAAAATCAGTTAACTTTTTTTTTTTTCAGTGGCCCTAATCCTCTTCCATAAAAAAGCATACTTTTACTTACAAAATTAAGTCAACTTCAACTATTTCTATACAATGAGAAAAATTTGGAAGGGCTGATCCTAGTATATATTGGGGCTGCAGGGCTTTCTGCATGGAGTTTTCATGTTCTCCCTGTGCATGCTTTGGTTTTCTCTGGGTACTCCAGCTTCCTCCCATCGGAACCTTGACTGCAGGTTAATTGGCATCTTTAAATTGTCCTTAGCTGTGAGAATGTGTGACCTAGTGGTTGTGTGTCTCTGTGTTGCCCTGCAACAGACTGTCTGCGGTGGACATCGCCCCTCGCCCATAGACTGCCGGAGAGGCACCAGCCCCACCATGACCCTGACGGTATGGATGGATGGATGATCCTAGTATGACATTAATCATTTGGATATATCTAGAAAATTCTCATTTTAATCTCACTTTATTAGGGTTATTTTATTCAGTTAAATGGATTAAGAAATAAAACTCACATTATTATTATTATAAACATTTATTACATAAGGAGTTTTGCATTCCAAGCATTATTTTTGTATTATCTTAGATTATTTTGACTGATAAAATATATATTGTATTACAGAAAAGCAAGAAACATCAAATAATTCAACCTCTTCTATGGTCAGAATGTATGTTTCATGATAAAAATGATAAAGATCCTTTTTTATGGTAAAGCTAATTTTTGTTATGAAGTATCCTCCCTTAGTTTACAGCAGTTAGATACTTTTGAAGACATAAGGACAGACATCCGTGTGACCTTGGTTTGTCATGTGAAAAACAACCTCCTGGATGATTTGAGGAATTTTAGCTGCAGCGCTAATTTGTGAGTGATTACTAATATGAGAGGCAGAGGGATTGAATTTGAGTTCAACTTTTATCGTCTTCTAAGTTTGCTTTATTATCTGAATGTAGGTCACAGCAGATAGGCATATCTTCAACAAAAGAGAAACATTCAAACATTGCTGCAAACACCAACTTTGCATCCTTTTGATTCGGAATCCTCCTGTGACATGTTTTGAAATGCAAAAAAAAATAAAAAACAAAACACAAAACAATTAGACATTGCTGCAGTACTGCCCTCTGACAGAGGCAGGCAGTGTTCCTCAGATCTTTCAGGCTCACTTGGCAATGCCAGTTAAAGGACAGTAGGATGACAGGAGGGCAACTGTCCAGCGCTTCTTTGCATTTACTTTCATGAAAAAGCAGCCAAGAAGCTAGAAGGCTTGTTCTAATGAGCTCATTAACACTCAGCCATCCTCTGGAGCCGTAGGTTGAACAGTGGTGGGAGCCAAGAAATCCCCTCCTCCTCCCCCCAGTGCTTGCTGTCCACACTTCATTATTAAATACAGGTATGTGTATGATAATAAATGTGCAGCAGAGAGATGTGACAAAAGACACATCTGCATCATGCAGTGTCCAGCAGAATAAGAAAGCTTATATAATATTGATCAAAATCTTTCAAAAACATGTTATTATATTTATATTACATTATATTTGATACATTTTTATTTAAAAAAACGTGTAAAATTACATGATGTACGACTTATACTGTAGGATCAGGCACATTCCAAATGAAAAACACATCTTATAATATGAAGAGGTTTATATTTATAAACTATTAATTGAACTGAGTGAGTTTATTGTCATTTTAGTGTATAAAAAAACAGCATTTCAGTACAGCTCTCAAGACATTTTTCATTTTTAAAGTGCAGAAGTGATAAAATGTGAACTTAAATTAATTTTAATTGCCTTTAAACACATTTTAAGCAATACAACTATTTGGAAAAAGAGGAGTTGGAAACAACTATATGATCCTTCACATTGTCACATAGATCAGATGTATTTTTCTCACCAAACAGGCTGTTGCTGAAGCCGTCCCAGACGCATGTATCCTGGCTCCATATCCACCTGCCTTTAATGCACGAGGCGAATGTAAAGTTTATCCCGGTGATGGAAACCAGAAAATCACTAAAACTTATGTTGACCAGCAGTAAATTGGTGGGCGTGCGGAGCCTTTTGTATTTACAGTAGAGTAAAATAACAACGACGTTGTTGCAGAAGCCGAAGACTCCGATGGTCCCGATGGTGAACGCCAGAAGTTTGTAGGTTCCGGCTGCAAATATGTAATTGTCCGCGCTTCTCTCGGTTTCGTTGGCCGGATTCATGTCGGGGACAAAAACTTGGTTTCCAGCATCGTGAGGCGCACGCGACTCGGAGCAGGAGAGACTGAGCGCTCCTTTCATGAGCGACAGCAGCAGCAGCGCCGCGCGCCGCTCATTCACAAGCGGCAGCGCGAGCGCAGTTTGCTCAAACTGGGTCAATGTGACAAAGTCAAGAAAGACATTACGTGACTGTTTTCTTCCAGTTAAAAAAAATAAAAAATAAAATGGTTTGACCCACAAGTTATGTGACAGATTAAGTGCAGACAGTCGAAAAAGTATTTGCCTCCTTTACAGATTTGTAAGTTTTCACCTTTTTGCCCGTTTAAATTACATTAAAGAAAAGAAAAAAGTGAGTAAATACAAAAACCCACATTTTTAATGCTGACAGTTTACTAAATAATAAAAAAGCCCGTCTAAATCATCATAGCGTTGTGTTAAAAAAGTAATAAACCCCACTAAACCGAATTTTGCCTTTCTTTTATGCACTTTATAGGCACCTTTAATGTCATAATAAACCATTTTAACTGGATTTAAGTCCCTACTTTGACTAGACCAATCCAAGAGCATTTTTTAAATCTTTTTTTTATTATCCTAAATCAATGCAGGTCCAGCAGATTCCTTAACACTTTCTTCCCCACTACCATTAGACTGTTGAATGTTCTGTAAAATGGGTTATTTTATAAAAAAAAAAATATTTTAAAAAGGTAAATATACTGTCCTATGTTTATATTACTTTGTTTTTATGTATTTATTACTGTTTTTAAGGCTGCACTTCAAAAAAATGAAATTGTCTAGAGCTGTTATAAACAAAATTTCCTTTTGTAAACACTTGTGTATACAAAATGACAAAATAAATCTGTCTAAGTCGCTGCTGTGCTTAACATCCAAAACTGATAGCTGGAAAGTTATGGCAAAGTAATCCAGGTCCTGAAGGAACAAATAACACCAGATCATTGTCTTCTAAAAATATTAGTCTGATCTTATCAATAAATATTTTTCCCAAATTCTTTAATTTCACTTCACTTGTTATCAGATTCAGTTTAAGTGTTTTCTTTTTTTCATGTAGGTCAATCAGCCTAATCATGGTATATTCAGGATTTTAACAAGAGAAATATTTTTATTTAGTCAGATTTGCTTGGGTAGTTTTTCCCCCTTTATAAATAAAATCAATCCATAAATCTATAAAATCAAAAAGTACATTTTACATTTACTCAGGCAACTTTTTCTGATTTTGAAAATGTTTTAATATCCAAAGATTAGCGTGTGACTATAACAGCAAACAAAGAGAAAAATTAGCCTCTTACAATTATTTTTAAACAGTAATATGGATCATTTTATATGAGAAAAATCAAATCAATATTTTTAAAATTTCTAACCATTCTGAAAACTTACATAATGTATTAGGCTATGTTTTATTTTTCTTTCAAAGGAAGGGGTTAACATGCCAGAGGCTCTATACTTGCTAGACCATCCATAATTTTGCCATAATAAATTACTGTTAAATTTAAGCCATGACATTTGAATTTGCATATTTGCAACTAGTAAAACTAAGAAACCTTACAGCTTTATTCTTATGTGTTGTCTCTGGACCCCAAGGCAATCAGATGACCTTAAGCGTTCTGTTTATGCCTGGAGCCAGCCTACAGATCAGTCTAATGTTTTATTTTTATAAAGACACAGGGAGTGAAGCAAGCTGCATAAAAAAATACTTCTATGCATCTCAGGTGTAGTTTACCATTTAGCATAAGGTGGTTAAAATACATCAGTATCTTTCAGTTTTATGTTAAAATCAAGCTGCCACAAATCTTTACCAACATTGATCATAACAGACATTTAGCAGGAAGAAACAGAGTATAGCTCAATTTTCCAACTTTTGTTCTCATTAAAAAGTAATTAGAGACCACATAATGGGCTTTAAGCGTTTAATTACATGTACCACTTTTACTTTAGGACCGCCTGAGACACTCAGGATCCAATTAAAATTTCATTCATTACAACACAGTTAACAGAGAGAGCATTTCATTGATGCTTTAACTTGTTTCCTACATCCATTCCAGGTGCTAGTATGTTTCTCATCTACATGTGGCTCCTATATGGGAGAGATTATCTATGATGTTAAATTACTGTAATTAACCTTTTTTTATGACAGAGAGAAAATGGAAGGATGATGAGACTGTGAGTCTCTGTGGGAAACCCTTGCAGAGCTGTAAAAGGCTCCTGAATTGGTTTCACCTCCTCTTTCACACCATGAGATTTCTGTCTCTTCCTTATCCAAAATCTCATGGTGTCTCCATCGCCTCATGTCTTTCCCAGAGAAATGTCACTGTTTTGAAATGCTTGATTTGTGCAGCGACTTCATTGGCATCTGACCCCGTTTCCCTCTGCCTACAGGTTGGTTCAAAATAGCAGATCTTCCTCACATACGCACACACACAGAAGATAAGAGAGGGTGCGTTGGGGTTGAATCTGGCACACAGGCGTCAGAAATGCTTTAATTATGCTGCAGCTCACCCACTGACTCACTCAGATGCTGCTCTTTCATAGTTAAAGGGCTTTTCATTCAAGGTATAGAGGAAGTGTTCTGCTTCCCTTTGCATAATCAGCTGACAGGGATTTATGTTTTAGCTGACACACACGTTTTACACCAAGGACATTGTGAACGAGGACTGTTACCTACTGAGAGACAATGGAACCTATCCATAGATTATATAATTTACTGACATTGATCTACCTCTGGGAAAACTGCAGCAGAGCAAAGGTTAAGTAATGAATGGGGAAAACGGATATGTACAAATCAACACAATGAGATAGCTAATGAACCACCCACCCACCCATCCATCCATCCATCCGTCGATCCATCTGTCGATCCATCCATCCATCCATCTGTGTTTCCATCCATCCATCAGTCAATCCATCCGTCCGTCCGTCCGTCCGTCCATCCATCCATCCATCCATCCATCCATCCATCCATCCATC
>NW_015150464.1:605470-609433 GCF_000732505.1 Cyprinodon variegatus
ATCCATCCATCCATCCATCCATCCATCCATCCATCCATCCATTTTTCTGTGCTTGTGAACGTTACAGGTGACCAGCCATTTGTTGTCTGTTATTTCTGCTTACACGGGACTTCCCTCTTTAGTAAAGCCCATCAGCATCCATGCAAATAATCTTCTACTGCTGTGCCCTGATCCCCCTGAGATGCAATTATTGTAGTGTTAAAGTCACAGTTCTAGACGCTGCCCCTGTAATGAATATTTAAGAAGCTTTTTACTGTCACAGGCTTCTGCACCATTGTCATGACAAACCTTTAATAAGCCACCTCTGCCTTCAAACACCTAATTATCACCTCGGATATGTATTTCCTGATACTCTACAGTGGGGCTGCTGGGGATTCAGAGTTAAATATAATCTTGTCTCTTTGGTAGATGAATGGTGTAATTCAATTCAATTCAGTTTACTTATATAGCGCCAATTCACAACACATGTCATATTAAGGCCCTTTACAGTTCACCAGATCATACAGTCAAATTGTGGGACTTTGAAATCGGAGGCAAAATTAAAGCTCACTTAGTTAAAATGTTTGTTGTTAAAGCTGCAGGGAAAATAACACTGCATGCTGACTTCTTTGAAATCAAATTAGAAGACAAGTAAAATCTAAAAGCATTTATGCCAGAGAGAAAAATACAACACACAATTCTGTATTAGTGCTATGAATGAGTTAGATTCATTTTCTAAGAAAAGACCAGATGGTTTACAGATGTTGTAATTATAGAAAATAAACAGGTTTTGGTAATTCTTTGCTAAGGGATTAAAATGAATGTTTATATTGCATTTAGATGTTTCACTAACTACACATTTAATATAGGGCATTGGAAAAACCTCTTCCATCATCATCCGCTTTATCCGAGATTGGGTCTGGGTATATCCTCCAGCTATGCTTGGGGGAGCCAGAGATGCTGAAGCGCTCCAATGCCGACTGGTATCAGTTAGTATGTTAATTTTAAAAGTTCTTTAAAGGATTGTTATAAAGAGATTGCAGTGATTTAAATTGGTTGTAGTATTAAGCAATAAGTGCAGTTTGCCTGATTATTGATTGCCAAGTAAATCTTAATACTGGTTGTTATAAGAGCAATAAAGTAATGGCTTTAACTTAGTTTTTACAATAAAATTTTTTTGTTTTGGTGCCACATTTTTAGCAAATAAGTCCGTTTTATCTTTGACACTAAGAAAAGGGAGGATTTATTCATTCTCACAATGAAAACTCACACATTTCATGCTTTTCAAGGCTGAAATGAATCCGTGCCAACAGAATTACAAAGCTGCTGTATGCATACAACTTGATAAATGCATACATTTATTCTTCCAGTTATGTTTCTTTTGTTAACTTCAGCCCTGAGCAAACCAGCGACCCAATTTATCTGTGCTTCAGCAGACAGGACATTGTGCAGGCATGTGAAAAACATTTTATTTGGCTATCGCTTCATAACCCTGAGCCAAGCAATCTAAAGGAGTGGTTTATCCATTATATTCAGCCAACCAAATGTAAAAAAAAAAAAATGCTTATATGTATAGCGAAGTGGAACCACAGAAATATCTTCAAGTAAAACTAGACTGAAAAGAGAAACATTCCTTTGCAGCAAAATATGAGTGGCGCGCTTACAGACAGTGTGTGTAGGACTTGAAAGATGTCTGGTTAAAAAGGAATACATTTTTGGACCGACAAGAAATTCATTCATTTGTGATGTTTATATAAAAGACTTTAAAGAATTCCAATCCCAGTGTGCACTAAAACAGTAGTTTTTAAGAGAAAAACTCAGCGTGACATCCCTCCGCTCATAGTTAGGTAACTAATGAGCAGCTTTGCTGCAAGCTGTGGTGTGTTTCCCCTGGAAACATGAGGATGTATGCGAGTGTTTCACTTTGTTTGCAAGAAATGACTGAAGGTAGACACTAATTAATAAATCTCAGGATGTTTATCGATAAGAGTTTGGCTGCACTGCAAAATAACAATAAACAATTTCTCCCCTATAGTAACTAACTCCACACTGTGCTGACTTCATTTGACTGAACACAAAGACATTCTGGCTACACGCTTTAATTCAGACAATTAAGTGATTTCCAATTATACTGCACTGGAAAAAAATCGAAATCTTGATAAGCAATTTTTCTTAAAATAAGTGCATTTGTTCTTGGATTAAGGAAATAAAAGAGACATTTTGCCAATGGAACAAGAAAATTTACACTTAAAATAAGAACACACAATTACATTGTCTTATTTCAAGTGCATGTTAGCTAATCATCTTATTTTAAGAGTAAAAATACTCATTCCTTTGGCAAATTATCTCATTTATCTACTCAAATTAAGGGTAAATACGCTTAATTTAATTTATTTTAATTTTTTTACTGATTTCTAGATCCTTTTTTCAGTGTGTTTGGTTAATTTGTGTAATTTCTAATCTGATGGAACATGTGTTTCATAATAGAAACTTTTCATTTATTAAATGATCCAATTAGTTCTTGGGTAGTATTGTAGAAATTAAACTCTTCTCTTCTTCCAAGCTTTAATCTATAATCCTTAAGTTTCCAAATCAGTTTAAATATACATGACTTTTTATTGTCTTATTTTACTCTGAGAAAGTATTTTATATTTTACAAATAAAACGCATGTGAAATATGTTTTTTTTTTCTGTTCCAATTTGCATTAAATAATCTGAATAATGTTTTTGGCTGTTTTTAGAGCACACATATTTATCCTTCTGCAATTATTTTGCAGTGAGAGATAAATGTACAAGCCTCTTGCATTGCATTTGGACCCCATTCATGGCCATCGAAACTGGTGGCTGCTCCGTTTTCCAAATGACAAAAACAGAGCTAGTGCCAGCTTCTCTCGAATGGCTGCATGCCACATCAGCCTAGCTCTATGAGGGATTAACAGAGCAGATGATGTAAACTTTGGAAGTGCATGCAGCTGGAGTGCACTTCTGTACACAGAGTGCTCCCGTTCTCATCATTATACCACTGCCAATTTTTATTTTTTATTTTTCTTCAGAGCAGAAAATAAATGTTCTGTGTGCCTGTTTTGAAAACGTTTGATCCTGATACTGCCTGTGACGGAGACATTTATTGCTACATATGATTGTCGCTGCAAAGTGTCTTTCAAAATTAGCTTAGGGATCTCAGCTGTCAGGTTGAATAAGAACTGTCTGTACGCCTTAACTGTGCTGTTTCTACTGTTGACATGTGAAAGATACATCTAAGGTTATTTCAGATGATAGCAAATGATTCAGCTGGTTACAGTGTCTGATTAAGTCTTGAGTTCATTACAGGGCAACACAGAGACACAGTAACGTAATCACATGTTTCTGGACCATTGGAGAGAGCAGGTAAGAACAATACAAGCATGAGAAGAACATGAAATCTTCTTGCTGCGAGGCTACAGCAATAACCACTGCTCCCCCACCTGTCCTCTGTGTTCCTCGGCCTTTGAGATGCTGCTGGTTAACTGGTGTTACTTGAAAAAACTCTGAAGCACTGGAATAACAACCTAAAAATAAGAAAATTAAGTGTATTGACTCTTAATTTCAGTAGGTAAATAAGATAGTTTGCCAATGGAATGAGTATTTTTACTCTTGAAATAAGATAATTAGATAAAATGCACTTGAAATAAGACAATGCAACTGTGTTTTCTTATTTTTTCACTTAATTTTTTTATTTAAATTTTTGCAACTTACACAGACATATACATACAAGCCTACATTCAGGCTGCCGCTCTGTATGGTAAAGTTAAAAAAGAACAAAACTTTGAAAGTATATACAACAAGTTAGGCATACAAGTAAAGTAGGTCACATGGTTAAACATAAGTAACTTATAGACATAAATGTAGTTAGTAATTAAATAAGCAGCACCAATGGAATAAAAATGAAATAGAAAACTCCCTCATTATCTTGGATCCTTCTGAGAATTATATGTAAATGTTGGA
>NW_015150464.1:610583-621226 GCF_000732505.1 Cyprinodon variegatus
TCTGGGAGTCTCTGCTTAGTCTGCTGCCCCCGCGACCCGGTTCCGGATAAAGCGGGAGACGACGACGAGTATATTTAGACTCTGTCCAAGGACTACTGTAAGTGATTAGATATTTTTAAGGGTTCTCAAGTAAAAGGGTCAAAATGTAAGATGTAAACAAATAATTAAGTTTTTAAAATAATGCCAAAAAACAGCCTTAAATTAGAGATGTGATGGGAAAAATATTTTGCACTCTTTTATGCTTCTAGTTAATAACCAGATTGTGGGCTTGTTTTTTTTTTCTTTATTGCACTATTTTCCCAAGCAAACACCTGCTAGACAGCGATAAATGTAAGTCTTATCTTGCCTCAGAAGCTGTTCTTCAGTTTAAGATGTTCTGGTAAGAAGCTAGACTCCTTTAGTTCAAGATTATTTCAACTATCCTTCTATTTGTGAAAAACCGTCTAGTTATCTGTGAAAATCCCTCCCAGTGGTTCTTTAAGTCGTCGACCTAACGTTGGAACAAGCTTGTATCAGTTTCCCTTGCAGGGATTAATATAGGCTGCTTGAATGAAGAACACAATCTCATTTCTTGTTAATATAAGACTTTGACTTTTTTCAGATAAAAATAGCAGTGAGACATTCTCTTAGTTTTTTTGAACCCGTTTCAAAATGCAGGAGTTTTGTCAATTCTTTCAGATCACACTTGAGCAATCTGTAGTTGGAGCACTGCTGTTTTTAAGCACCATGGAGGTTAATTTCAAGTCAGTTTGCAAATCATTGAGCCACATGTTAATTTACTCGGTGTAGAGTCTGTTTTATTGTGTTGACCCGTTTAAATCAGGATGAGTTCTCTTTTTGTAACCTCTTTGGAATAAGCTCCAGGACAAAGTCTTATATGCTTGCCAGTTGAAACCTCAATCTACCCCATTTGTTCACTGATGGCTTTTCTAATTTAAATGAAAATGGCTTCCCTCACCCCTCATTAAAACCACCGGTCCTTTCTATCCCAGATCTTAAAATTTTGTTAATCAAAAGTAAGTCAGTTGTTCTTGAAATGCACAGCTGAATCTCATCCACAGCTACTGACTGTCTGGTTGCCTCTGATTAAAGGCACAAGACATACTATCACCGGGTATTTTATGGGGATAGAGAGTCCAAAAATCCTCTTGAAACTGCTTTAATTTATCATGCGAAAAGACCTGACAAGAATTCCTTATGCAACACCAAGGACATCCAGACCACTAATCACTGTGAGTCAGATTAGAAGCCCACTTCCCCACGTGCAAAAGAACAACTTAATTATGGCATGTCAGCTGAATTTGAGAAATAATCTCTTAAATGGATTCAGATGAGAGGCCTTTTGGATTGACACCCTAACCTTTGTGCTGCGTCTTTATCAAATTATGAATAATTCATTATGGTAAACCGTATCTTGTTCTCGCAGTAATTGGATGAGATACAGTTGATTGTGTGGTTTTGAAGAAGTGTTACATTGCAGCTGATGTGTCAGGGGTGTAAACTGAATACAGAGCATGCAGTATTAAGTGATGTCACTGAGTCCGGGAGAGATGTTCTCACCACTGGAGGTTACCCTCCTGAGTGAGGCAATGATCTGAAAGGCTTTAGCCTACAGACTCCAGTTTCCCCACACAAGCATGACTGTGCTGAAGATTGCCATTTCTGAAATCCTGGAAATTAGAATCTCATTTTCGTTGATGTTTTCTTCTTCTTGTTAGGGACGCGAGGCAGCAGACTCAACAGAGACACTTCCCTCTCTCCAGACACTTTCAGCTTTCCTTGAGGGAAGCTGGAGCAGGTGAGACATAATCCCTCCAGTGAGTCCTGGACGGTCCTCTAGGCCTCCTTTTAGTGGGGTACATCCAGGTGGCATTAAAAACAGATCTAGAAGCCTGAAATCGAGGCAAGCTGTTTTACTCAGTATGGTAGAGCTGGGACATCAGTCTTGAGCCTGACCTGAGGTTGGCGAGTACACGATTGGTCAGCCTCCCCCTTGTGGGACTAGGCTGGGTCAAGGCCGTATGAGTGATTATGGGTCATCCCCCAAATGGACCACTACCTACAGTACAGAGGGATCCTCTCTACTAGGATTGGGCAGCGGTTATAGGCAGAAGCGACCTGATCCACACCTAAACTGGCTCTGGGATATTCAAATCTACTGCTTAAAAAGCTACTATGCTTTCCATGGGGGGACATTTTATCGAATAAAGGCTCATAACCCTCATGATCCTCTAATTTTTCACCAATTGACAGGGTTGATGCATTTATTCCTGTGTCAGTTTTCGCTTCGACCCTGATAAGTCCCCAACATGCAGAGCCCCCCCACCCAGTTTTGAGTTTCATGTTTTGTGATATGATATACAGTTTTGCTAAGTAATTCCAATATTCCAAGTGAAAAGATCATGGTGGACATGGTTATCACCAATGTGTCACAGCAGGGTGAAGGTTTTTGAGGAACCAAATGCAGAGACAAGGAGGCAGAGGTGAATCTTGAAGAGTTAATGAAGAACATAGGGAGACAACCAAAAATCCAAAATATTAAGAATTAAAAAACCAGAAAGTATCATGGAAAACTCACGTGGGAAGCCAGAGACGAGGGAACAACAAACAACAACAACAACCAGCCCTGAGTGACTGCAGAGGTGGAGTATATAAGTGGAAAAGAACAAAGGATGACTCTATATGCGGGGAGGTTCAGTTTTTATCTCAGTAAGCCTGGCTCCAGGGAGGAGACCAGTTTAAAGTCCTGCTTCAAGTTCTGGTTCCACGTCCTGTCTCAGCTACCCTCTTCCACTGAGCCTGCTCATCAGCACCGGATCCTGTCTGCTCCTGTGCGTGACCGTCTGGCCACGCTTCAGAACTCTGTCTGACTCTGAACCCGTCTGGGAGCCTGTTATTACCTGGAAGCCTGGATCCTGCCTCCTTTTCTGTTCCAGCCTGATATGCAACCTGTTTCTGTCCATTCCTGTCTGATCTGTATCCCTGATCAGGATCGGCTTCCGGCAACTCCTCCGGAGCTGCAGCATCAGGGACACTCTGGGTGATGCGAGCCGCGTCAACTGTCAGCCCATCGGCTGGATCGCAACCCCTTCTGGGGGCATGAACTGAACTGCTGAACCAGGTAAGTGACTCACTAAGAACATCAGTCAGATGATCGCGGTCACTTACCTGTGTTTCTCCCACAGAGAGTGTCTGAGATTGGGCGGTGCCCCNGAAGCATGGATCCTGCCTCCTTTTCTGTTCCAGCCTGATATGCAACCTGTTTCTGTCCATTCCTGTCTGATCTGTATCCCTGATCAGGATCGGCTTCCGGCAACTCCTCCGGAGCTGCAGCATCAGGGACACTCTGGGTGATGCGAGCCGCGTCAACTGTCAGCCCATCGGCTGGATCGCAACCCCTTCTGGGGGCATGAACTGAACTGCTGAACCAGGTAAGTGACTCACTAAGAACATCAGTCAGATGATCGCGGTCACTTACCTGTGTTTCTCCCACAGAGAGTGTCTGAGATTGGGCGGTGCCCCTCCTCCCTCCTGCAGCGTCCGCGAGCCTCAGCTCCACTTCAGTTTTTGTTTTAATTTAATAAACCTTTTTGAACTTTCCTACTGGCTGTCTCTCCTTGAATACTGGGTCCATTTGTTATCGTTTCATGACAAACATAGCGCTTAATTTTGATAGATATGCATGAACAGGAGTAAAGACTAGGGCTGTTTCTCCTCTAGGCCAGGCCTCAAACTGGTGGTGGAGTGGAGATAGATGAAGTTGGTCGGTCTGTAGACTTCTGGTTAGTGAGACGGTATGCTGAGCTTTATGGGGAGATCTAGTAGACTGCGTGAGCTGATACTAGAGCTTCACTCAGGGACATGAAAGATGGAAGTCTGGTTTGGATAACACAGGTTGAGAGAACCTTTCCATGATGAGCAAGCATGAAGCGACAGTGGAGAGGAAAAACTCCCCGTTGGGAAGAAACCTCTGGCAGAACCAGGATCAACATGGCGGTTTTTGGTTGAGATTAGACAGGGAAAGCAGTAAGAGTCCAGGAGGAATGACACTCTGATGAAGCTTTAGATGAAGCTGGAGGAGGGGCTGGAGGTGGGTTGAAACGGTGTCATCTGAATGAAGTCACACAGCGGATCCACCGCCTGCGCAAAGGAGCAAACAAGTGGATCGGAGGCCTTTTAAGAAGAACTTTGGGTGCCGATTGGCTTTCGTGGAGGTGTGGTTCAAAGCTGATTGGCTGTGTCGCAGGTGGATGTAGGAGAGCAATCAGTTTCTTCAGTTGAACTTCCGCCAAGGCTCCATTTATCATCAACCAAACCAAACACACATTTCCAAACTAACTAACATCAATAGAAACAAAACCTTCCATGAAATAAACCTATCGGTATATACAGCCAGATAAATGACATTGATTAATGTCAATTGTCTGAAAAGGGAAGTTTCTTACACAGTTACTGTGCATCCACTGTAAATATTACCTTAGCTCTCAGCTAACCTGTGTTCTCCAATGCTAGAATAGATTTTTGCTCTTTTTTTCCAGCCATTTGATAGAAAGCTCTATTTAAAGCTGCTGTTCATTTGTTTTACTGCTCTGCAATGCCTCCTCTATGTTATCTCATCGGAGCACTGATATTGCCCTTTTTCTCTGCAATATATTTTCCACTTTCCCTCTGTGTGACTGATGTCTCCAGAGTCTTTTTTTCCTGTTGCTTTAGAGTCAGTTCTGAATAAAGCTCACCTACACTTTCACTAACAGACAGACTCATCTACCAATGCTTGCTTGGAAATCTTGCAGAAACAGTTTTGTCTGGGCTGTTGTTGTTTTTTCTGTAAATCCTGTATTCTTGCTTATCTTTTTAAGGAACATTCAAAGCCTTCTCCACACAGTCACTCAGTTTTACCTACCAGTGTCATTTGTTTTTTTTTCTGCTTTACTCTATCAGCCTGTGCCATCCTAATTAAAGTCACTACAGTCAACTTTCTCATGAGAATAACTGCATGCACGCTTACTTGCATCTCTTTGTCATCTCTGCTGATGACCGCGTCATCCTACTTTGAAATGTGCAACGCAAGCAGCCCAACGTGTCATCTTCAATGTCCTTTGCTTATATGATACGAAGCAATAAATCATCTGCAACTGGTGGGTTCATGACGTTAACTGGAATAATTCTCACAGTGCGCTCACAGAGACGTGCACATTACTGTGCTAAGTGTCCCACTGGGATCAAATTTGCCAAAAGACATTATAAAATTCAAAAGAAGTTGTCAATGGGTGAAATTCTGCAGAAGTGTGCTCTGCAATAAGTGGCTGATGGTTTGGCCTGATTTGCAATGATTACACCACTCACATCCGTGATTTATGATAATCTGAATAACACCTAACCCTAAATATCAGGAAATCCTATTATGGTAAAAGATGTCTGAAGCACTTTTTTTTTTAGCCCAGCTTTATCCAGTCTGAGGGGAAGCAATTGAGATGGCTCATTAACAAAGAAAAAATGAAGATGAATTAAGTGGCGATTTTACAAAAAAAAGTAACCTACTTTAAGCCACTTTACCAGGACATTGCTTTATTTTTGCTTCTAATTAAGAGGGTCACATTGCATAGCTGCCTTAATGGTTCAGTTACATTTTTATTAAGGTGAACGACCCATTATTTAACATTTGAATCAACTATCATTTGACAATTAACTGCAAAAAGGGGGGAAAAACACATTTATTACAGAATATCATCTTAGCATTTGCTGTATTCAGTGTTGCATCTGTTTCCAATCCTCTTTTTCTCCAGGTATGATCATACCTACGAAACTTAAATTACTTAGACAAACTTTATTGTCATCTTGTAAACACAGAGGGCAGCAGGGAGAACAGTCCATGGAAGGGTTGCTGATGATGCTATGGGCTCAGGACACGCCGCGCCTGGGATGAAATGTCTTTAATGGAGGGAAAATGAGCCCAGAGGATTTACTTTGCTGTTCTCATCACTCATCTCACCTTCATCCCGTCTGATTTAAAGAAATTACGTCACTATGACTGACACAAGGGTTTAGAAATAAACTTTTCATGTAGAAAAATCTGTATAAAATCAGAGAAAGCACCAAAAATAACCCAAAGTGTTTGTTTTTTTAATATGGAGCTCATGTGTTTAATTGAAGCGAATTAAGGTTTGTCTTATGATGTGTCATGATTTTATCTAAAGCTCGGACCCACATGCAGTGAAGCCAAACAGAGAGACACAGAGTAAAAGTTTCAACGGGTTTTATTGAAGAGTATTTTAAGTTCGGTGCTCGGCCGGGAAACTGGAAGACGAGGGGAAGACAGACTGTTAGATTCAGGCTCAGTGGGGAATTGGAGTCGTTAATCTTGAAGGAGAGGATTTGTTGCCACTCATGTTTCCAGAGAAGAAGAGACACGTAGACTCCAGTCTGTGTGTTGGTCTTCCAGGGTTTGTTTGATTCGGTGGAGGGCGGAACAGGGTTTACCCAGAACTCGGATGGAGTGGAATGATGCAGCTGCTGGTTGCAACTCAGTTTTCCTGTGGTACTTGAACGGGTCATGGTGAAGATGACTTCCTTACTCAGAGATTGATCTCAGCATGCTCAAAGGTGGCTGGATCCAAACCTCCTGTTTGGAATCCGTCGCTCAGTGTTAGACTCAGTTGATCCCACCTGGGAAAAGGTCCAGTTTGCAGGAAGGCTTCCTGCCGAAAGGCAAAGAACAAACAATGTTGAGTCTCAGGGAGAAACAAGCGCTCAGTAAAACTCAATGTGATCTCAGCTTGGCTAGAGGAGAAAAACTCAAAATGCAAAAACTCAGATTAGACTCAGCATAAACAAGGCTTGGCTAGAGTACCCCAAACTGGCAAACACTCTGGCGTCGAAGTAGTGGCAACCAGCAGCTTAAGAGCAGTCCGGTGATTAGGTAACAGCTTGCAGGTGTGTGAGGAGGCGAAACGGAGCCAGGTGCCTCCTGGTGGTGGAAGGGAGAAACACAAAAGACAAGACAAACAGACGAACACAAAAACTGGGACCCTGACATGATGAAAGTTACATTTCTACTCCTCATTAGTCCATGGTTGTTTTCAAAATAGCAATAAATGTTTTAAACCACTAAAACCTTTTTATACTAAAGATCTGCTCTAAATTATATTCAATAAATTATATGATGCTAACTAGATGACATTACAGATTCATTGTTATCTAACACTGATATGTATAGCTGTTTGCACTACCGTTTATTTTCGTTGTTTCACAAATACAGACACATTTCTATCATAATAGCAAGTGTCAAACTGAAAAAAAAGTAACATCCTAAATGAATTCTTGAATAAGATCCAAGCAACCTGTGGTGTGGAGATTTTTTATGATGCCAGGCCACTTTGTCAGAAACACACTGACATCTGTTCTCTTACCTCTGCATGTTGGATGATCTATTGATTCTTTTATTTTAGGCCTTTTGAGAAATTGCTTCCACAATATCTTGCTTTCTCCAGCTGCCTTATGTTCTGTTTCATAACAGCATTTCCTTATGTTTCACCCCCTAGCTAAAACCTTTGCCAAAGTTGTTGGCTGGTTGACAACATAAAGGAGACCGTGGAGGTGTCACATCTTCCTCATCACCTCCAATGTGTTCTTCTATTGGTTTTATCTATTTTTCTTTACCTTTCCCAACACAATTCATCCTAAAAGCTCCCATGGATTTGCTATAAAGTGTAGAACATGTCTATTAAATTCCAACAACTCTTCTAACAACTCTGCCGAACGTGAGCTACACTAAATATTCATCATGCATAAGTTAATAAGTAAATCTTCATCAGTGCCTACAGAGCATCTGGATATTGCAGCAAGTGATCAAGACTATAATTATCAGGTTGATGCAACATCTGCAACACATTTATGTAAAAGTGTGATTGAGTACTGCTTCTTTTGTATTTTTGACATTTGGTTATAATATTTAATGTTTTTTTGATGTTTTTAAAGCTCTGTGCTCATGGGCAGTTCTAGACAGGGGCCAACAGGGGCCTGTGCCCCTGTAGATGATCTCCTGGCCCCTGTTATGGCCTCTGTACTGAAGACATAACACTCAAAGAAATTCTAAAGATGAAATCCGCTGGAACAGACATGGTTACTGATAGGTCCTTTGGATCTATTTATTTTTTCTTTACAATTCTGTTTTACTAATTATTTAAAAACAATAAGGTGACCGCTTCAGTGGTATTGAGATAGGATCCCAGTTTTCATCTGCTGAATGTTTTTTTTTTTTTTTACAAATAAAAAAATTCCGTAAAAGTTTAAAAAAACAATCCACTGGACTTGGTTTCCAAGATTTGAAGACGTTTCACTTCCCCTCCAGGAAGCTTTCTCAATTCAAATGGAGAGTTCATGTTGCTGCGGTCTGCAGTCAAAATTCAGTCAAAAATATGTAAAATTACTAAATTCTGAATGTAGGGCGACAGTGGCGTTGGATGTAGGAGTTTGCCCTGAAATCGAAGGGTTGACGGTTCAAGCCCCGACTCTGACTTTCAGCGTATTGTGTCCTTGGGCAAGACACTTCACCTGCATTGTCTACTGATGGTGGTCAGAGGGCCCGGTGGCGCCAGTGTACGGCAGCCCTGCTTCTGTCAGTGAGCCCCAGGGCAGCTGTGGCTACAATGTAGCTTGCCACCATCAGTGTGTGCGTGAATGGGTGAATGAATGTAGTGTAAAGTCTCCTGACTTGAATAAAGGCGCTATATAAGTACAGGCCATTTACCATGTATATTGACCTAATAAGACATAGAATTTTAATTAAACCTAACTGAATAGAAATTTCACTTCATGCAGCTATATTAATACATTTGAATCCCTTGCCCTATTTTTAATTTCATGCTTTTCTGTGCCCCCATGAAAACACTCTGGCCCCCTCCTGGCCCCCTGGTACATTTGGTCTAGATCCGCCACTGTCTGTGCAGTTTCTCTCTTGATCAGCCGTGCATATGTAAACATGTGGCAGGGTCATCACACTTCTGGGTGATCCTTTTTTGAGACTATGATACTTTCCTAATCAGGGGAGGTCTATTTAAAAAAACCTTTAGATTGTACACAATTGTGTGCACCCGTTCTGCAACCCCCTGAAGTTTCTTACATATTGTTAATTTTGGATGTGAGTGATGGAAACTGTAGTCAAATTCCCCTCTTTTTAGCACTCAGTTGTACATAAAGCTTTTGAATCTGACTTGTCCAGTGATACGTGGCTGCAAAAAACAGCCTTGTTTAACATCCGTGCTCAGATTATGCAGTATATTTGGACTTACTGTTTATGTTCTGTTCTCACTCAAGATGATGCTTTGTACTGAGGTCAGAAATAACCACTCAGGTCTCTTCGTTTAAAAGTTGAAAAACATTTTCAGAGGCCAGAAAACGTGTCCTGAAGTAATTCTAAGAAAATCAAAGTCATGCATTCAAGGTCTTTTTGTAGAGAACGTACAATCTTGCTGATCTTTTAAATAACTGCTGCTTGTCTTACATAAGCTGATCTGTGTGTCGCAGATTGTACCGGAGTTGCTAAGCTTTAGACAGTTGCAGCGACCTGTTGTGACAACTCCTGTCCTGCGCTGAGTGATTTCTTACTCCTTTAGTCAGGATTGACAGGCAACTGAGTTTCAAGACAAAGAGGTATATGAAAAACTTTTTCTCAGCTTCAGTCTGGGTTTTAAACGGATCTTTGATGCCTTATTTATTCTAACTTATCCCTAAATCCTTGAGGGGTGGTTTTTAATCTTTTTGATATGCTGAATATTTTAAATCTTTTTACCTTTAAGTCTGTTTCAACTAGTTTTAACCATTATTTATTTAGCAATGTGAGTCATAGTGTATGAGTTTTTAAAGTTTGTTTTGTACTTGCACTTTTTTATGTGTTTTTATGTAAGAGACAAACACATTTTAATCAATTATGGTTTCTCTTTCATGTCTGACAAGTCTACACAAGAGTATTAATAATGTTGAATTTTATGAACCTTTTCATGTATATTAATAACTGAAGCCTGCGGCTTTTGGGATTTATTGTATTTAGTAAATCATCTTGAAAACACTTTTGCATTGCTAGATTTAAAACCCTGCAGGAAACACATATGTCACTATTTACAAACGACAAAAATTCTGTCTTTGAAATGGAGAAAATTGTCTTAACTGCAGCAGAAAGGTGATTTCACACATATTTCTCTGGTAATGTAACATAGAAGAGTCATAAGCATCAGAGGAACAGCATTGCACCAAGACTGCAAAATCAAGGATTATACGTCATTGCTAGATAATAGACTTTTTTTTTTTTCAACCAGAGCTGCTGAAATAAAGAGGCAGAGGATAGGAAATCATAAAGGAGGTGATTGAGCTGGGTTTGAAAAGTCACACAAATGTCACGCACCTACTGAATCTGGAAAAAAGTGACAAAAGAAATATTTCATGACTTTTTTTCAATAGCGGCCTAAAGCTCTTTATTCCATTTTTAGACCTTTTGGATGCACCATATTAAATGAAAATATGCTAGTATATACTTAAGGTCGTACACTGGAAGAAAATAAAATCTAGATGAGTCATTTTTTTCTTACAATAAGTGTATTTGTTCTTAGATTGAGGAGATAAAAGAGACATTTTGCCAATGGAACAAG
>NW_015150464.1:622531-632304 GCF_000732505.1 Cyprinodon variegatus
AGTAAAGTAAAAATATCAGAAAAATCTACTTGAGTACAGTAACGAAGTATTTGTACTTTGTTACTTCCCATCTCTGCATTTTAACCATAAATCTCAGTGCATTATTGGAAAATAATAATAATAATAATAATACATTTTATTTAACAGCGCCTTTCTGGACACTCAAGGTCATTTTACAGAGAACAAAAATGAAAATACAAAAATACAAATAGAGGAACATAAAAACAGTTATGGGGGAGGGAAAAGAGCACCGTAAATCTGAAATGTATGACATGTATGTTTATCATAAACCCCCTTATTCATAAAGCTCGAAGTTGAGCCTTAAGGCTTTTCTGTGTGATTTGGATATTCAGAGTACCTGTAGTGTCAGGTATTTAAAAATAAATTTTAAAACCAAAAATCGGTTTTAATCTTCTCTGAACAGAAAACTTGCTCTCCATGTATTAGCAGAGAATGCTACACAAGTGAAAATCAGGAAACAGGACTTCTAAAGCGTTTCTTTCAATAATAACTTTCTTTCTTCATTCCAATCTTTGATGACAAGTTGTTCTGTGAAAAAATGAGCTGCCTGCAACTCCCCCCATGCTCACCATTGGTCCTTTGACTTCTTGAACTGCTCTACTTTCCTGGTCCAGTCAGTAATAAACCAAGCTTTATATTTTCACATACCTAAATGAACTGAGCTCTGTTTGACTTTCAAAGCTTTGAATAATGCCGCTTTCTCCTGGCATTGCAGCCATGGTACTTGGTATTCTTGATGCTGTTTGCTTATCAATAGCAATGAGCTTCTTTTTATTGGTCTTTAACAAAAAAAAAGCGCTGAAATTTGTTGTTATGATATGAAAAACCTTTAATCAATTTAAAAAGGTATTAATACTTTTGTCTAACCTGGTTTTTACTTTTATCTTAAGTCCACATTTTATTACGTTGCATGTTTTCCCCATAATTCTTAACAGGATAATCTCTTAAAAAATCTATAAAAAAAATTCACAGCTTCCTTTTGCATAACTCTAGTCTTTTGGGAGGCAAATGTTAAAGCAATCCGAGTGACCCCAGCAAACTGCACATCAGTAGCATACTAAATTAATCACTTCCAGCACCTGAGCACAGAGGCTGCAATATCCCTTTTCTCCATCTGGTTCAGGTGGAGGCTCAGAGAGATAAATCTACAGGGTTAAACAACCAGAAGGGTGGGTGGGTCCAATTTATCACTCGTTTTTAACATAATGACAAGCTCCCTTTGTGTCTGGTCACGCACAGAAAAGCAGGAAAGACTTTATCCTTGTTAATTTCCTCTCTGGTTAGATTAGGCAGAGTATCTGTGAACATGCCATTCAGGCTTACAGCTCTGCTGGGAGGCAAAATCCAGATAAGCATCCTCCACTGCTGTGCAAATATGAATGTATTGCATCTTTAAATCCTTGCAAGAAGCGAAGTAGCACTCAGATTTGGATGGTGGTCTCAGGAGTACTCTAACCATCCACGTTAAAAAAAATCTCTGTTTTTCTTTCTCCACAACATCGTAATGTGAGCTTCTGCTGTGTTCTTAGTTGTGGTTGGTATGCATCTCTTTTTTTTTTTATTTTGCCAACAGCTTGTCTTCCACATTGAAAGAAGGGACGTTTGGTCATGTAAATATTAGCTTGTTTTTTATGACAAAATGTACTGCAAATTGCAATGTAAGCACCTTTACTTCAAAATGACACCTTTAATGTGTTACTTAGAATTGATTTGTAAATTCAAATCCATCGAAGGACAAGTAAATTCAATTCATCTTACCAAATAATATGAATGCTTAAGACAATCTTACCAAGAAATATGAACTTAGATATTAGGATAAAACTTTGCGCTTTTTAAGTCTGCTATACATTTTTTATTGGCTTTTTTTTATTTTTTTTTTAGAAATAAGTTAAATAAATAAATCTGACCTTAAAGGTCTCATATTGTACAAAATTCACATTATAAACATTTTGTAACCGTCAGATGTGTCCTAAAGCCTGTGTATTAAGGTTCACTAATGAAAAAAAAAACTTTTACCTTTATCATTGCCTTTCTCCCCCTTTTAGCTTATGTATGTTAAAATGGTATTTTTGAAAAGCATTCCCCTTATGATGTCGAAAGTGGTGGAATCTGGAGGTCTGTCCACTTTCTCCACCAGAGGGCGTACGAGATCTCCTGGAGCCGGAGCTGATTGCACCACCTGTCGCTCATCTGCTCATCAGGAGATCCATATTTAAGGAGGCAGAGGACTTCTCTCCAGTGCCAGAGTGTTTGCCAGTAACGGTTAGCAAGCCTGAGCCAACCAGCCAGTCTGAACTTCTGACTCCCTGAAAGCCTGAACCTGACCTGATCTGTTTTCTCCTCTTTGCTTCCTAGATTGAACCTGCCTGAAACCTGAAACCCTGAAGAGTTTCTCTGTCGGTAATCTGCCTGTCCGTTCTCTGAAGAACCCTGGAGAATTATTCCTGTCTAAAGATCTGCCTGCCCGCTCTCAGAAGAAACTGGAAGGGAAACTCAAATCTGTTATCTGCCAACACTCAAACCAAGCTCTGCCTCTGTTTAGCCCTCAGCCTGCCGACAGCCTCTGGACCCTCAAGGTTCCCCCCCTCTGCCGCTCTGCTCAACTCCAGAACAGGTACTGCCCTGTACACTCTCATCCTGCAAAATACCTGGACCTCCACTAACTCCTCTGTCCCCCTCTGCAGTGAACCCACTCGTGACCAGTCCTGGACCTGATAACTCTGTGTGCTTTTCAGAACCCATTCATGACCAGACAAATTTCCCTCTGGATCTGTTTATTCATTGTGCTTAAACATTACAATAAATCTTTGAACTTTTCTCCTGCCTCTGTGTGTTCTGCATGTGGGTTAGGCACCTGAAGCCAAACATGACAGAAAGGGGATTTAAGCTGTGCAGAGAGGACTGTAGCAGCACGTTGGCCAAGCTACGGTCTTCATCTAATGTTTTGTTCCGCACTCCTAGCCACTATCTTTACAAACTTTGACTCATTGTAATAATTGCAGGTTGTTGGGTGTGGCCTTTTTGAGCCAAAACGGCTCATCCACAGGAGGGAGGAATAAGAAGATTTTCAGTAGACGCTCTCTGCCTAATCTAAGTGGAATTTTCCTGCACAAATGGCAAATGCATGCTCTGGGGTCATCATTGTTTAGTATTTTCAAATGTAGCATAATATGGGACCTTTAAGTCAGTGCAGAACAGACCTGACTCAGAGAAACAAGTTCATGTCTTAATTAAAACCCGTATTGATAATGGAAATATCTTAGGGTTAGTCAGGCATCCATTTCATTTCTTTAGTTTGTTCAGAATAATGAGGCTCGATTGTTAACCAGAGTTCATAGGTTGGAACACATTTTACTGGTTTCATCCTCTTTTCATTTGCTCCATATGAGTCACAGAATACATTTTAAAATTCTCCTATTGACCTATAAAAGTATTTACATTTTCATATCCTCCACTCAGTATTTTGCTCCTTAGGATATGATTAGTGTATTCATGAAGACACACATGCAAACAAGTTTGTGCCTACTCATTTTACACACGCAATAGGAAATGCACCTGCTTTGATCAGCTTGGCTTATGCTAACAAGATTGAATTTGTTTTAATACTCAGAAAAATTTTAAAAACGAGGCACTTTATGTCTTGAAGAAACACTATCGATGTGTTACCTGCTGGGAAGGGCTTCTTTCTTAGAACATATTTTCGCTCAGTTTTCAGATTTATTTTTCTGTAGTTCAGTAGTTTTCTGTTTTCTTGATTCATAGTCTTTCCTTATATGTATCTGCACAATGTTTTCTATTTTTCTGCCAGGGTTGGTGGATGGGATGTTGTTTTTTGGCCCCAAATGCAGAGAAGAGGAGGCAGAGATGATTCTTGCAGTTTTAATGGTGAAGTAGATGGTACAATAACATAAATCCAATAACAACGGGCTAGGAACTCAGGAACCAAAAACTAGAGAAGCTCAGGAGAAACATACAAGAAGAAATTAAGAGAATCCAGCACAGAGGAACCGCAGAGGAGGAGTATATATGGGAGACGGAACCCAGAGTGGAGTAATCCGTAAATCGGGAGCAGGTGTGGACAGAAGCAGCTAGAAAGGAGATAAGGGGAAAGGAAATTGACACTAGGGGACAACAAAGGCTACGTTCATACTGCAGGCCTTGATGCTCAATTCAGATTTTTTTGCGAAATCCAATTTTTTTTACGTTGCCGATCATATTTCCAAATATATGTGACTTGTATGTGATCTCCTGTGTGAACTGCAGTCATACAAGTGTCCCACATTCGCAGTAGAGGATGCAATGACACCACAGGTCTGCGTGCTCTTTTTTTACCGAAGTAAAAATGAATGGTAGTGCCGGCGCGCATCTAGTGGTTTTCTTCCAATCATAAAAACACAATCTTTTCAATATGGTTAAACATAAATACTGCTCTCCGCATCATCGTCCGCCATAGTTGTTGTTTTTCTTGCCGCTTCTGCGTAGCAAGACGCAATATAGTGACTTTTGTCGGGTATTAATGACGTTCAGACATAGGTCGCATTTGAAAAGATCAGATTCGTATCGGATTCAGGACCACATAGCCAAGTGGCCTGGGTCGCATTGGAAAAAATCGGATCTGTGTTGTTCAGACAGCCATGAAAAGATCAGATCTAGGTCGCATATGGGCAAAAGAAATCGGATTTGGGTCACTTCAGGCTGCAGCGTGAACGTAGCCAAAGAATAACCAGGGAAAACAGGATTTAACTATAGAACATAACTTAAATAAGGCTAAAGGGGAATAAAAGTAGTGACTATAAAACAAGGAATCACCAAGGGGAAAATTAAAGGATACTCTAATGAAAACTTACACAGAACCAAAAAAGTCCAGATTGGCAGATCATGACATTTTCATTTTACTCCCTTAAACATATTTCCTTTTTCTTCTACTTTGCAGCTTCTCTTTTTCATTTTGACTATTGTATTATATGCAAGTTATATTTTGTTTTCTGTCATCTTTTTACCAGTGTCAGCCTTATTTGGCACACACACAGTTGAACAATGAAGCCATTTCTTATCTTATGTTGTCTTGAAAAATAGCCAGACTTTTATCCAGTTTGACACAGAGTCGGCTTTCTAATAACGTTGATGTAATAACAAGCTTTACAATCCAGTAACATGTCATGTATGCATTTATAAATCCATTTGTTGTTTCAATAAAAAGGAAATCTCCTGCATTGCCTAATATGTCTTATTGTATTAGCATGTGGACAAATTCTCTGACTCAACAACATTTGTGAATCTTTAAACCATTACAAGCTGTCTTGTTTTATTGGGTAGAAATCCTTTTTCTTTTTAGAAATATCCTTTTCTCTCTGTAAAGTTGTTGACCAACAGAAATAGGATCTCCACACTAACTACAGCTACTGATGAATCATTCAATAGCTGGCTTTAGTGTATACAGTAGTAAGTCAGACAGACGAGGAACAAAAATAAAAATAAGCTCTTGAATAAATTGGAGTGCTTTAGGTAATGTGTCAGAGTTATACAGCAGCTTTGAGAAATAAAATCAGTCCTTGTTGGATTTGTTGACCTTGCTTCACAGAGGAGAGAATATTTTATTATGAGTTTTTCTTTTTATTTAAATCCTTATAAGACCCAAGATAAAAAAATGAAAAATAAGTTTAATTAATAAGTTTAAGACCAGATGCTACTGGAATTAATATACAGCTATAGACAGATCTATGCTGTGGATATTAGAATGACTGACATTTGGAAATCAAAATCTGCTCTAAATGTTGCAAGATATTACCTAACAAAGCAACCTGGATGCAGGCAGAGGAGCTGCAGACTTGGCTTCAGAGGAAGAGTAAAACCTTCCCACTCAAAAAGTCTTTTGTCTTCTGAGTCAAGGAACGTTTTGAAGTGGAAAATCTTACACCTCCTTTTCCCATCAATATGGTGTTTCAGCTACCTGTGAGAGGGTGTTGCTCTGAGGTTTGGAGTCAGAAAACAGAAACCATTTTTAGAGGCTTTTTCTGTACTGTCACGTTGACTGCTGCCTTGATACAATGTGAGCATAAACAACTTTTGTGTGGGAATTTTCTTGAGATCTGGGATGATATTCTCACAAACAGCATGCAAAAAATGTCATTAGATTATCTAAAGCATGATGTAACTAATACTTATAATAAAGCAGCAGACACAAAGAGTATGCATGGAATCATTTATATTTGGGACATTTTATTTTACAGCTTGGGGCTAATTTCTACGTTTTACTTCAATTCATATAGTAAAAACAAGGTTTATGTATAAACCAATGTTGAGGGATCCAGTACCAGACAGTGAACATTTAAAAGGAAAATGCAATCTAAAAAGAAATCTAGTAAAAAAAAAAAAAGACCAGACAGCAGCGTGGTGCAAAACAACTCTAGCTCACAGCACAATAATTCCCCAATGTGTCTCAGCTGGGGCTTTAAATATTGATTTAGCATGTTTTCTCTTCAAAGCATGGATTAGATGAGATAATCTGGATTCTTCCTATACAGGGAAAAATCGTCTCTATCAGGTAGAGCTGATATCCCTAGAGGCTCGGCTGTACAGTCATGGTAAAAAAAAAAAAAAGTAGTAAACGATCATGTAATTTCTTGAGTTTTTCCACAATATTTGAAAATGATCCAATCTTTACCAATTTTGACAACTATTTGAAATTATTCAAGTCTACAGAAGCCACTTTAAGTAAAAGCTGCTACTTATCTGACCGCAACTTTAGAAGCAGCATCTTTGGGGTTTGTTCAGGTGATGCTTTTCCACATTTGTGTTGTTGCAACACAAACATTGCCAATGTGGAAAAGCATCAGCAATCACTGCAAAGACTCCCTGGACTTCAACTAGGCCAAGTGTCCTCAAGAGCTACTATCCTGCAGCTTTTCTCTGCACCCCATTTTCAACCCACCTGAATCAAATGAGTGGCTTGTTACCATACCTCTGCTGAGCTAAATGAGGGGATTGGGCCTTTAGATTCAGGTGTGTTGAAAAAGAGATGCAACTAAAAGTTACAGGATTGTAGCTTTTGAGGACTTGAAATGAGCACCCCTGAACTAAGCCTTGCCAATGCAATGGCCCTGGCAAGAATAGCTGAATGTTTTTCTCTTTTTCAAGACAGAACAGAAAGCCTGGGTGTAAAGCCTGGTTAAAGCTTGTTGGTCTACAAGTTCTACTTGGTCAATTTTTGGCATAATTTTTGTAACAACCTCAGAAACTAGAGAGATCAGGAAGGTTTAACAAGCTTTATTTTGAACAAATAACTCAAGCAGCTGATAGTCAGTGGTGCGGATAACTGGATTCACTGCAGAGGTTGAAAACACAGGACAGTGACTGGAATGTTAAGCTATCGTGACTTGGAGCAACAAGTCACTGGCCTGGTTCAAAGTCCAGTCTGATCCCAGACAAGGGAGATTGTCCACCGTTTGCAGCCGTATCTGCTTCCAGCACCCCGAATGAGGGTGAGCTGACGACAGCTGACGCCGTGGAAGCAAGGAGAATCCAAGCCGTTGTTAGAGAAACAGTCAAGGTTCGGTAACAAGGAGGATCCAAGAAAAAAGTGCAAAAACCACAGAAGACAGAGCAGACAAGGGCAAGACAAAAAAATCAAATATCCAAACCAGAAAACAGGTCAGAAACAAAATAACAGACAGACTTACTTGATGGCTAGAGATATTCTCACAACAACTCAAATAATCTGGCACTGGTGGCTGAAATAAAGCAGCATATATAGGAGCAGGTGGATGGGATAAGTGGTAATGAGAAACTGGGCAGAGTTAAACAGGTGAATGGAATAAGCAATCAAGCCAGCCCCCAGTGCCAGGATCATCACAATTTTAGCATCCATGCTTGTCCACACAGCCTGATTTTCTGCACTGCGAAGGCGAACCTAGGAACCATTGTAGACAAGTGACAGCTTTTTATGATTCAAGTGTAATATAAGTATAATAATATAGAAATAATAGAATAGAATAGAATAGAATAGAATAGAATAGAAAATTCCATTGTTGTCCCACAATGGGAAAATGGTGGCCTTTCAGCAGAAAACAGTTATAGCAAAAGTGGTCCACAAATGTTGATGCCCAGAAGTTATATATTCAGAAAACTCATTGTTCTGCATGGAACTGAGAACTGAGATACATGGAATGTAGATATTACAGCCATAAACAAGCCATAAGTTGTTTTCATCTATTGTTGTCCTTAAGTAGAAAATCAAACAACAATGATGATCGTGTTAAAAATGCAAATATAAGCCTAGGATATAAACTGCATGAGACAGAACAAGAATACACTCCATTATGGTGACTGCTAATTATATCTTGGGGGATTTCTGTTACCCTGGAGGGCAGATTGAAAATGTGAAACAATCAGGTTTAGTTCTACGCATTTCTAAATTGTTCAGGAAAAGGAAGGCCGCTCAGGAGAACCTTTTGAACTGATTGGATGGGGACATAATGCCAATCAAGATAGCATATTACGCAGCAACAGACTCCATAAGAAACCATTTATGCTTTCCTGATCTTGCTGTTCCTCTTTCAAAGATTAGATTGCAGCTCTTGCTTTCATCACAGCCAAATGTCCTGCCTGTGTGGCTATAATGTTTATATAAATACATTTTGCAGATGCTTTTATCCAGAGCTTGTCAGCTTCTGCAAGAGGTGACAGACACCAGCAGAGAACAGAAAGTAAAGGAGGGAGGGAAGGAAAAGGGAGGAGACACTCTTGGATTTTCAAAAGTTTCTAGATGATACACATGCATGAAACTGTCATTCCACCATCCTAGAACGTAGTTTTATTGTCTTAAGCATTGCAGGGAAGGAACAGCTAGTAAACAATCACCTCAAGGCCGGATTGATTAATTACATAAGCCTCTGAGAGAGCAGTGAGGGGTAGCTAACTATTATAGATTTCATGTGCAAAGAAAAAGCTGTATGGCCAGGGTGCCAGAAATGTTTGTTTGAATTTTAAAGCTCCATCAAAAGCCAGGTGCAAATCTGCTAGGATAAAATATAGATGCTCATAATTCCCTCGTTGGTCTAACAAATATGTCATTTTAGTTGCCAAATTTTGACTCTTTTACCACATGTATCACTTCTCCCCTACAGGGTTCAAATGTCTTTCACCTTAGGGGAGTGATGGCCTGGTGGGTTATGGCAGTGTGCTTGAGAAGGTTGCAAATACCTGGTTCGATCTGCACAGCCTCCACTCTGGCTGTCTGAGCAAGACCCTTAACCCCCACACTGCTCCCCGGGCACTGCACAATGGCAGCCTACTGCTCTCCAAGAGGAGGGGTTAAATGCAGAGTGTTAATTTCTCCATTGTGAGATCAGTAAAGTTTAATTTATATTCTATCAGAACCATTAAACCCCAGCATATCAGTGTGCATTTTCTTGTAGATATGTAAATGTTCGATTGAAGTATTTCTAGGTGTTTACAATGACATTTTTTTTTCGGTGAAAAAGGCCAAGATTCATCACAAACCCCCATAAAAAGTTAAAATTTGCCTTAGATGTGAATGAAATAATGATTCTTTTGGCCTTTTTTGGTTGCTAAGCAACCAGACAGGTAACGTATATGTTATTATTTAATGACACCTTCACTCCAGCATCTTTGTCACCCTCTGCAGCGGGACAGACAGAGGGATAGACAGATAGATAGATAGATAGATAGATAGATAGATAGATAGATAGATAGATAGATAGATAGATAGATAGATAGATAGATAGATAGAT
>NW_015150464.1:632379-641500 GCF_000732505.1 Cyprinodon variegatus
TAGATAGATAGATAGATAGATAGATAGATAGATAGATAGATAGATAGATAGATAGATAGATAGATAGATAGATAGATCAATTTGGAAAAAATAATCAATCACTCCCTCCAAGAAGGGGTCGCCTGGGCATCTCTCAGCAGAATCAGAAACCTTTTGAAGCCTGGGAACATGTCAGTCAATAATTTGCAGCGAGCAGAAGGGAAAAACAGACCTTGATGTGTGGGTAAAGTTCAGCATGGCATAATAAGCAGTGTGGTAGCCAAAAACCAATAGAGCGGCTCCTTCTGTTTGATTTTGTGTAGAAAGAAACTGCTCTCCTTCAGAGAGTCTGAATGTCATCTGAAGCTGCTTCGTGTAACATCAGTGTTCGCACGCTTTCTCTCCAAAGGTATTCATACCCACCGAAGTCTTTGTTAGATTACAACCACAAACCTATGCATAGTTTATTGGAATTCCACAGCTTTTCTTTGTTCCAAACAACTACTACTCCAAACGAAAAGAATAAAAATGCATTCAGTGGTAGTTGAAATAGGCATTCATAGTTCCATTTATTTCTTGAAAAAAATATAGACAGAAAATACACCAAAAGATTCTTAAAAGTTAGACATAAATAAAAGTTAATTTGATCGGATACCATACGATCCCAAATGTGATCCCCCTTCAGTACAAGTGAAACATCCCTTTATGACAGAGTGTTATACATTTCCTAATTAATGGGAGGGTCTAAAAGATACCACATTTTATGGAATATTTTAAAATATAAAAATTTATTAGATTTAAATGGAAAATGGCTTAAACATTATTTTAAAGTTCAAAAGAGCAATGTCGGATGAAACTATAACTTTAAAGAATTTTACAAAAAATGTCCACCACAAAGGATTATTCTAACCTTTTGTTGGATCAGCCTATAAATTCCTCTGAAATCCACTGATGTTGTAGTTGTGATGTAAGAAAATGTAAGTAGCAAGGAGGTTATTTCCCCCTTTTCTTCATCTTGTAAAGTAAATCATACTCTTTTTTTTTTTTTTTTTAGGGGTTTAATCAAATAAAGAGTCAAGTCAAGTGTCAGTAGATTGAGTTGTGGATGTGTTTGGAAGTGCCAAAGTGGTAGAAAGGGCAGGTTGAATACAACAGGCTCATCTTTAATGCATTATTCCCTCATCTTCCTGGTTGCTGTGCTGAGCCAGAGTCTTGTTTGAAGCTTCCTAACCTCATTAGGGTCTGGTTAGGTGATGGGGAATCAAAGCTAGTGCTGGGAGTGTCTGTTTGGAGAAAAAGATTCGAAAGCAGCGATGTTGGACTCTTTTGATGTTTCTATCTGGGGAATTTAATCTCCTTGGCATCAAGAGGATCCATTATTTCTTTAAGCTCATGTGTTCCATGGTCATTTAGAACACAGCAATACATGGCAGCATATAGAGCTCTTCCATTAAAGGAGTAAATGTGTTTAAACCAAACAAAGCACTTTTGTCAGTAGTTAATTAAGCCCAGAGGGACTTACAGTAGGAGCAAATTCTGCCTGAAATTAGATATGTGAATTAAAGCAAGTACAGCTCCCAAACTATAGAAATATAATTGTTTGTATTTGTATGACAGAAAGGCATTGAGGAATATTTTTCAGGCGGAACCAATATTTCAAATGTCACCATGTCTGATTTATAGGTGATTAAACAAAGAAAAAAATGAAAAATATTTAGCCTCATAATTTTTTTTTTTCCAAAAAACACCTTGAAATCCCATTGAAAACTATAAATGAAACCCTCAGACTTCATAGATCCACATGTTGACTATAACTCAAGCAAATTTGGACTGAATAAGTTGAGGCATGTTTGTTCTACAAAGGTTTTAGTGGGCAGTGTAGTAGGAGAAAATTTAATTTGGCACAGTGCCAAAAGTGCCAAAATGCATTTTTCCACTCATAAAAGGGAATCTAGTCACACAAATATATTGATTTACATTATTGGACACCTTCTGTATAAGAAAAAAGCATTCTCTCCTAACATTTAGCCACTGTTTCATTGAAATGTACCTATAAAATCACCAAACTGAATAGAAAACAAGAATAACAGAGCAAGCTTATTTAACACATGGGGATTACATCACCTGAAATGGTCACACAATTACCTCTGACCCCTCCTTGGAAAGGTCTGAGCCTCTGGTTTCCAATGATGCCGGCCATTGGGGGGTGGGACTAAAAATGAATACCTGTTGTTGCATTACTCCTGAAGAGTTACACATCTTATGTAGAATTTTAAATCTAATTTTATTTGTTTAAACAGCTATAAAACAAAACATACTAGTAAAAAAAATTATTTTGAAACATGATTTAGAAATTTTAAAGCCCCATATGAAATGTGGATGAAACACCATGTGACTGTGTTTTGCTCATTTCTATAGGTGTCAGTTGGGCCCTGCCGGGCTTAAGGGGTTATTAATAAGGATGAACATTTGCAAACACCCAAAAATGTGGGGGCCTTAATGATTTTAAATGTAAAGCTGATAGGATAAAAAATATTCATTTAAGTCTTTTAAAGACTTCTATAAAGTGGCTTAACCTGATAGAGGCAATACCTGATTACTTTCAGTCACTAACATCATACATCAGCCGATAAGAACTTGATTTGTTGATCTTCTAATAAACCAAACAGTACGGAAATCCAAAAAAACAAGTAAAGATAAAAAGTTGTAAAGCTTTAATGAACTGAACATAATGGCTACAGTGTAAAACTTAACATTGTTCCTTAAAGAATGATGTTCTAATTTATCCCCAGATGATGTTAACAAGTTATCTGCTCATATTTAGTCTATTTCCCAGAAAATTGAGGCAGATCAGATCAAATATTGTAATACTGATTAATACTGTAAATACTGCTTGAACCTTGATGAAACCATTTTTATATACAGTGCAAGGTTTTACACCCTGCCCTTACATGGCTCCACACATGTGTCACCACCACCAAGGGCTGGTGTTATGTTCAAACTTTTACCTTCTTATATAGAACAAACTCAACGACCGAGACAGCAAACTACCATGAACTGGGACGTTCTGCAACACTACAGTCAATACACAGCCAAACCAGTTAAAAATCAAGAAAATCTTGAGAGAAGTTCCAGCCCCAGAATCAATAGCTTTTAGCCTGACTGAAATTCCCAGTGACCCATAAGGAGAAGCCAAACTCTTTCTGTAAATAGGCTTTATGGTCAGATGGCCAAAATGTATAAACTTAGCAACAATGGCTGAGCAAATTTTAGATAAGCCAAAATGAAGCTTTAAGAACTTTGTACTTATTGTAAAGTGGTGTTGACATCCTCATGTTGTGAAGATTGCTTAATATAAATGGTAATGATGTATTAGAATAAGGCAGGATTACTTCTTCAACTGAAATCAAATCATTTTAGTTGAACCTTGACAAAATTGGGTATTTCTTGACAAAGGGAAGCCAATTTGATGAAAAACAACCAATCATGCACTCACTCAACCCTAAGAGAATTTTTTTATGATTGACTAAACCAAATTTAAACCTTTGGAATGTGGTACGAGCAATTATACCGAAAGGACCACATGAACATGAGCATGTGTTTGATGGTGAAAGGTTCTAAGTCAGGATTTGGACACAGCCCTTTCTAGCTGAAAGTGCTCTTCATACGGAGGAGCATTTAGTTAAAGTGTAATTTATCATGTCTGCATCTGCCTGAGAACTTCTATATGATGTCCCTCCATGCTCCCTTTCAGGTCTGAGCAGTTACACCTGAGTGAGCTCAAATTACTGCGATTTACTGCACCTGGGAAAAGCAATATATACTTCTGTCTTTCTTGGTGGGTAACTGCCATATTTGTGAAAGCATTTTGTCCAAGTATTCCTTGTTTTGAACACACTGATCTTGACCTGCATCGCTCTTGCCTGCCTTACCCTTGTTGCACACTCCTGTCAGCTTCTGATCTTTGGGCATTCACCTCCTGCCTTGCTTCTAAACAACAAATCTGTCTGGATTGTTCTACCAATCTTCCTCAGTTCTGTATCCTACCTCTGTCCCTTTGGGAACATTTGCCTAGTTTTCCCTCCTGTTGGCGATTCATTCGCCCTGATTTTGGATTCCCTTCTCGTCTAGCCTGTCTAGACACCTCTGGCCCGTGGACTTCTTCTCTGTGAATGACCCCAGAACTGACTACGACTTGCCTGTTAACCTTTACCTTGTCTTGCATGGTCAATATCTGGATCAGTCAATCAGAGATCCAAATCATCCAAACAGAGAAAATAGGATCCTGGCATTTTGGCTTATCTCCTGGCTTCTGAGTAGGTTACTGGTTTTTTTTCAATGCAGTTTCAACACCACTGACTTGTTTTCAGCCACAAACCCTGCACTCCTCCACTAAAGGGATTTGAGTTCCTTTGCCCTGCTGTGAGGCAACTGGCCGGTAATAATTTAGCAATGCAGGTCTTTGAATGTGGGAGGTGCTTCTGATTACGTGGCCACCTGGATGGTAGTTAAAGATGTGCAGTTTAATGAGGTGTGTCATCGTGGTACCAGGTGTCATTGAAGTGCCAGGTGTGTCGGAATCTCAGGGCTCCAGAGAGGACTAGAGAGGACTAGGGTTGATCCAGGGGACCAGCCCAGGGTAGTACCACAACCGAGTCCTGGGTTCAGTCGGGTACAGAGGTCCGGAATCAGTCGACAACAACCAAGCTGAGAGAGGACCAGGTGGAGGGAACATTTGCTGGAAGCACATCTTTGGCTGCCTGTCTCTCATTTATAACTCTCAATAAATGCCTCTGAAGGGCTAAAAATGTTCCTGGGTGCCGTGTCCTCCCTGTTTTATGTTGCGGCCATGTGAGCCGGGCCTTTACATCAGTTTGTGCATAATTATTCTTTTAATGCTCACTACTTGTGTTTGCTTGATTATCAGATCTCCAGATGCTGTCTAGGCATTACAACACAGAGAATGGGTAAAGTAACTGAATGGATTTTGAGGTGAAACAGGAAAACAGAAAAGGGTCTAAATGAAAACTGAAGAATTCAGGTAGCCTTGAAAATCTAAGCAAGTTCTAAAAGTATGGAAAAACATATTTAGAAAAAAAATATAAAACACAAAGAGCAGAATGCTTTAAGTTAGCAGAATAAAGTTTGAATTAAACCACGTATTTCTTTGTTTACCACAAAAAATAGCTTTACTTGAAATCCATAATATTATAGAAATATTTAGCAATGCTCTTGCTATGTTTTCCTGACATCATTTCTCTCCTGTTAAAGTCATTCTCTTAATAGCAGTTGTGTGTTCATGTGGGGTAAAATTTTCTTTCATATATATACTGAGTCAAACAGTTCGAGGCAAAGTCTTTGAAGGCACAATGAATTCTCTTTGTGTTCGAACAAAGACTGCTGTTTATGCAGGAAATTGTCTGTCTAAGTAGGGCGGGTCTATGTTGGAGTTCAATGCTGAGAGTGATCACAATGTTTTTGCAAAAAAAAAAGAAAAAGAGCCTTTCAGTAATATTTTCTATTTAAAACAAACATTTATTGGTTAATTTTACAGTTAAATAGTAGGGGCTTCATTGTAAAGAGACACTTTTTCAAAGTAATACTGTAGCAAGTTATTAAAAGCCAAACTCTGATTATCTCTATAGTGATTCCCCTTATGTTACTCGACAACTGTAGATCATTTTTACTGTTTTTTGAGCTTTGGTCTCTATTTGAAGGATTACATATTTTATAGCACCCATCTAGATGAGTGCCTCTGAGCTTGGTGGTTCAGAATTAACTTCCATTCTGGGGAAGGTAATCTAAGGAATTCATTTATCATGTCCTGCCAGCAGGCTTCCAGCTCTAAAAAGGGATGGCTGTACAGCAACCGACACTTTTTAGTGCATCTGGAGAAGGCTAACAAGTCAATTTCTTTTTTGAGAAATAGATAATGTAAACAAAAAGCCTTCCTTTGAGGTGTCCTATTCATGTGCTTGTAAAAACCCGGGGAAATCTACAACAAAGGATAAACAGTAATCATTAGCAGACATAAGAGTTTCTAAACAGATCGATACTCTTGTGTTTCAACCTCTTTATGTTGACTCATGTTGGTTAAAACATTCAGAGGGTCTGATCCCAAAAAAACCCCAAGGGGTTTAAAAAAAAAAACTGAAAAAGGAGGCGGATTTTTTTTTTTTTCCCATTGTGTGCATTTACAGTGTTTATCACTGAGTGTTATAAGATATATAAATTATATATATATAGAAATTAAAATAAAGTTTTATAATATGTTTTTTTTTTTTACTAATTGTAATTCAAGTTCTTTTTTTTACTTTATATTCATCATACAGTATTGTTGCTATTTTGTAAACAACAAACACAGGTGAATCACAATAAACTGAAATACTATTTAAACCTTTATGTTTGTACATCAGTTTACTACGTCAAACACACTTTACATTTAAAACACTTAATCTTTTTTCTGATATTGTGACTTTAAGCTCTAAAATATTGATTTATTAAATAGAGCAGCTATTATTTCTGACAGGGATAAAAAAAAAATGGTTTGACCTTTCTATTATAAACTTGTAACGTAAAGTAGTTAGAAACATTCCTCTCTATGATAATACTTTGACATCACTGTTAGACCCTCGCTGAAAGGACATTTCTCTGATAAAACATCTATATTGTAAAAAGGAAAAATTCTGAAGGTTCTGGGCAAACAAAGAATGAAGAATTTCAATCATAGATTTCCAAGGTTTGTCACCTTGAAAGAAGCATTAAATCTCTGATTATACTAGGCCTGGCAGCAGATGCATCTTCTTCGAGGGCAAAACCAGCACACCATTATATTTATTAGTCTTGACATTTTGAAACCTCTATATTTTATGGTGAAAGGTGGCTTCATGTGGAAAAAACCAGTCGTGCTCATGGGCTCAAAATGGCACAGATGAAACATTTCATGGTGAACCGAGCTGAACTAGTACTGATTCAGCTCAGTTCAAATAATTTAGAAAATAATAATAATAGGTTTTATTTCAAAACCCTCCAGGGCCCGGTTCCGGTTAAAACAATAAGAGATTAAAAAAGCTACAATTCATAGATAAAATAAACAACACAAACTAAAATAGTGTGACAGTGAAAAAGCAATCTTGAACAGGTGAATTTCGAGTTTTGATTTGAACACGGATAAAGACTTGGTATTGTAGATGTGAGGGGGGGTTGAATCCCAGAGTGTGGGCGCAGACCTAGAAAAAGCTCTGCTCCCCATGGTGCAGAGGAACAACGAGGTGAGTAGTCGAGGAAGATTTAATTATGCAAAAGGGAGTGGAAATTTTCAACAGAAGTCTGTTGTTCATTTAGTTTATCTCTGCATATTTTCAGTGTTGCAAATAATGGCAAATAATGGCAAACAATTCTTATTTAAGTAGAAGTATAGATACTGCAGTTTAAAAACACTCTGGTAAAAGTTGAAGTATCAACTTGACCTCTTCACTCAAGTAAAAGTGAAAAAGTATGTGCTCCAAAAACTACTTAAAGTATAAAAGTATGAAGTAACCTTTAGAAAAAAACAGCCAGATGCCACTTTATGAATTGAAAGCTCAATTTTTCGACATTTTTGAAAAATTCTTTGAGATAGGGACCAGGATGAGGGAGGTCTTGTTGGTCTCCGTCTCCCGATACGCTTTCGCCTGTGTCCGACCTTTCAGACATTTCAACATCTTTTTCTGAATCCAACATTGTAGCATGACATAGACAATTCACGTTTGCAGTTTGAAGAACACCTGCTTGCTTCTAATGATTTTAACTATCTTTAGCTAACCAATGAGTGTTTGCGTTATATGACTCATCCAATTACACTAGTTTTCACTAGATGTGGATGGCGCCAATGATCTGCATTGGATGGAGCACATTATATGAAACCGAAGCCAAGAGTAACGATTAACGTTTGTTTTAATAATCTAAGGAATAGAAAGTACAGATACTTGTGTGAAAATGTAACGAGTAGAAGTCAGGAGTAAAGTAATGGAGTAAAGTATAGATACCTAAAAAATGTACTTAAGTAGAGTAACGAAGTGCTTGTACTTAATTACTTGACATCTCTGGAAGACACCTGCATGAAACTGATTATGCACTGGTCCAAAATCAGGAGCTCATCACAGTGGGTACAGCGTGTTAAGAGAAAGAGACAATTTACCAAAGAAAATTAGTATCTCATCCATCGCAATGTTATTTATCTAAACAGATGTACAATATGTAACTAATTACAATCCCGATTGATATAACTATGTCTTGCAGCTAGACGTACAACAATATGATACACAGTATTGTAGCACAGTGCTAATATAACTACCTCAGATCCATCTTGTCATAGCCAACCACCAAGAGAGGGCGCTGTTTCACCCATACTGCATAGCCCAAAATGAAAAGCAATGACCAGTGGAATAATGAACCATTTTAACTCTGTTATCATGGCAACAACTGATGGGATGAGTTCATTTGAGACTCTATGACCAAAACCAATCAGAAACAACAGAAAACAAAGAAACATCATTCTCCAAGACAGAGAATGTAGAAGGCAGAGGGAAATGCGATGCCTTGCAGCAGGGCTGGGTCAAGCCACCATGGAACCCTAAACAAAATTCGATGTTAAGGCCTGCTTATTCTGCAAATAATATTGACGCTGCAATCAACAATCTGATGATCAGATAATTCATCAACTTGATATAAAATCATTGCTGCTCTGGCAGGGCTGGTTGCAATCACCTATTGGTATGCATCATCCAGTGCAACCAAAAATAATAAAATAAACTAGCATGCAGTTTATTGACAGTAGAAGTCCTCATACAGTAGTTGATCATTTTTGGAATATTCACAAATAAGCAGCAGTGCAAGAAAAAAATGAAACTAGTAAATTATTAATTATTCATTAATTATTATTAATTCAGTTGTATATATAAAAAACAAATGGGGGTGTGGCGGTCTAGTGGTTGGGGCATAAAGCTTGGAATCCTGATATTGCGAGTTTGAAACCCGCTCCCACAGTCAGCCTTACTTTATCTCTGAGTAAGACTCTTAAAGGAGAATTCCGGTTTTTAACACTTTTAGCCCATTTTCTGTAGTGTCCAGGATGAAATCGAATGATCGACACCAAAATTTT
>NW_015150464.1:642335-647350 GCF_000732505.1 Cyprinodon variegatus
TCAAGTAAAAGTGAAAAAGTATGTGCTCCAAAAACTACTTAAAGTATAAAAGTATGAAGTAACCTTTAGAAAAAAACAGCCAGATGCCACTTTATGAATTGAAAGCTCAATTTTTCGACATTTTTGAAAAATTCTTTGAGATAGGGACCAGGATGACGGAGGTCTTGTTGGTCTCCGTCTCCCGATACGCTCTCGCCTGTGTCCGACCTTTCAACATCTTTTTCTGAGTCCCACATTGTAGCATGGCATAGACAATTCATGTTTGCAGTCTGAAGAACACCTGCTTGCTGATGATGATTTACTTTAGCTAACCAATGAGTGTTTGCCTTATATGACACATCCATCCTTATCCTTATCTTTTTACTTCCTCAATGTTAAGTTTTCTCAAAGACATTCAGACTTGCCCTTCCTCATCTGTGTGTTAATCTGCCCCCAAGTTCAATGCTTTTGGGATTTTTTTAAATGCAAAACTATTCTAATTTCTACACCAAGATATTTTGATGGAAATGCATAATTTTATTGTGGAAATGTTTATCTTTTTTTTTTACTATAGTCATATAGAAATCATCATACATGCAAAAAAACAAACAAACAAAATAATTGTTTTTGGGGGGCCCTGCATTTGCTTGGTTGTCTAATGCCTTGGGCTGGCCATGCCTTGCAGAAAATACTCTAAGCCCTTGTGACAAATTGCAATCAACACTTCTTTGTGTTTTGACAGCCTTTCATTGGTAAGACTAACCTTAGTATACATTCAGCTGTTCTCAGAATTGATCATTTAGTCTTTAAAACCAAACAGCTTAATGGAGACCAAGAAACAAAGCATGGAGGTCAGGAAGAAACATTGTTGAATAGATCCTTTGATGATGTAGAAGAAACTGTACAAAGAAAAATTATTAGTTGTGGATCTGCAAACAGGCCATTATGAATGAGTGGCAAGAAGAAAGCTATTGTTAAAAATAAGCAAGAAGTCCTGATGGAGTTTATCACAGGGAATGCATGGAATACAGAAAACCTGTGGATGGAACTAAATTGTTCCAGTGTGCAGAAAATGTATTGATAGAAGAAAAATCATACTGCACATCTTCCTCCTTAACACATCATCCTTAATGAAGCACGTTGCAGTATGTTTTAAATAAGGATACATTTGTAGATGAAGAATTGTTTTCAATTTCACCATTTGCAAGTCAAATCTCACTTTGATAATAAAATGCTATCTGAAGATGATGACAGACATCATAGAACACATCAGTAGAACATTATAACAAAAAAGGGCTTCTTTTATTGTTTTTAGATGATTAATACTTGGCCACATATATCAATAAACCATGAGAATAGCTTTTATTTTTTTTTATTTAACCAATAACCAATCTTGTTTCTTTTCTTCTTCCCTTTAAACATGTTGCAATTGCCCTCCAGGGCTCCCCCATTGCACACAATCATTACATACAAGGGCAGTAATCTCTCTCCTGCAGTGTCGGTCTGGTGATGACAGGGTCTGTGTGCATCAAAAGTAGTAAAAAAAAGAAGAGTTTAGATTTTTTTGAGGTTTGTATAAGCAACATTTTCAGACACAGAAAACTGGTGGAACATTTTGACTTTCAAGCTGTGTTAGGCTCCCCACATGTGACTGCAGTGCTTGTCATTCTCGTCATGTCTCCTGAGCCTGTGTGGGAGGTTAAATGCATTTCGATCTGATGAGTCGGTACGGGTTCACGTGTAGGATGCATAATAGGTGACACTTTCAATAAGAAATTAAGCCCAGTCATTTGTGATGTTCCACCTACATCTGGATCAGCAATGCACAACAATACCATGATTACAGTTGTCAAAACATTTTCATGTAGTCTGTCATAGATGGAGAAAAAGTATGTGCTTGGTTTAAACCTTAAACGGTTACTTTTACTCCTACAGCTTCATTTCAAACTGTTCAAGTTGCCAGCATCAGCTGGCACAGAAAATCTGGATAAATAGGAATAATGGAGAAGGTCTTGTAAAGTTTTAGCCAAACGCCAAATCAGAATCAGAATCAGAATCGGGTTTATTGCCATTGTTAGTGAAGAAGTTCACAACTAGGAATTTTTTGTGGTACAGTTGTGCAACATGAAACATATATGAAATAGTAAATAAAATTATAAAAATCTCTAAAAACACTGGGGTATAAGGCATGCAAAAAATATACTAATATATACACTTAAGATAAAAATATGGATAAATATAAAAAGTAAAAAGTAAAAAGTAAAATGTACAAGGTAATCAGAGGAAAACACAAATAGCTTTTATGTTACTTTACACCCTACTCTAAAGCAATGTCAACCTAAATATTTCACTTCACAGATTCCTGAAAGTATGTCTGGGGGTTTAGAACTCCCTACACACCTGACTGCATCGCACAAAACAAATGTGCGGCACTTTGGTCCATTCCAGTGGCAAGTTTACAGGAAAATGCAATTATCAGCGAAGAGGAAGTGCTCAAGTTTTATAGTGCACTGCAAAAAGGTCTAGAAATAAGTGAAAATGTATTAAATTAAGTGAATTTACTATTAATTTGAGCGGGAAAATAGGATGATTTGCCAATGGAATGAGTATTTTTACTCTTGGAATAAGTTAATTAGATAATATGCACTTGAAATAAGACAATGCAGTTTTTTTTTTTCTTATTTTAAGTGTAAATTGTCTCGTTTCATTGGCAAAATGTTTCACTTACCCCCTCAATTCAAAAGAAAATGCACTTATTTTAAGAAAAAAATGACTTAATTAGATTTACATTTTTTGCAGTGTGCAGATACTTTTTGATCACTAATTCAGGTGATAATAAAGAATTTTAGGGTCATGAGTAAAGCTGAGGAGGAGACCTCAGTCATTAACTCATAGCATTCCATCAGAAAAAAAAAGGAGCCAAAACTAGATACCAAGCTGCAACAGTGCTTGTAAACCATCTCTGCATTTTTAATGCCTTAAAAATGCTCCAAATAATACAAATACAAGGTCACAGTTTATTGGTACATTCCAGCGTGTGTGTGTTTTATGTGTTAATAATATATGGATATAGCCAATCAGATTGTAGTTAATGCCTAACTCTAGCATAATATAAGGAGACTGCATTGCCCCTCAAGATGCATATGGTTTTCTAATTACAGAGCTCTTTCTGAACAACACGTCCCCTCAAACTTGATACAACTTTAGGCCACATGTGGTCAAATTAAATTAGGTTCTGGTTTTTGAGAACTTGTTTTTAAGTCTGCCAACAAAACAATTTAGTAATTGAAAAGTTTAGTTTCAAAGACGGATATCAATCAAGCAGCTTCAGCGTATCCATGGTGCTGCTAGAGTCTAGACAGGCATTTGAAAGATGGTGTTTGAAAATATAAACTGCTGCATCTCTAAATAACTCATTCTCAGTGGTAGAGAGCTTAATTCACAGGAAATTCTGTGAGGGGCCGATCTGAAAGGGCCGAAGAGCATGCTTTCCTCAGTTACCCACATTTCAGATGCATCTATTCTCCAGCATATTAACACTTAATTTCAAAATTCCCTCAGCAAGTAATTCAGCTCAGCAGGAGCCTGGCAACAGACCACTCACTTGATTCAAGTGTGTTGGAGGAGGGGTGTATCTGAAAGTTGCAGGATGGAAGTTCTCCATGACTGGATTTGGGGACTTCTTGGCTAGATGCTATCAGAATTTTCCAAATTTGCACGTTTACATGACACATTTTTAGTCTGATCTGCCAAGATATTCTGTTTTAATTTAAAGGCATACTATGCAACATTTTTCAGTTAATTAATGTGTTCCATAACGTTTTGGATGATTAAATGAGTCATTTCAGGTTGAACAAAGGTTTTCTCGGCCGCCCTGGTGGTCTGTAGGGGAAATACCATACTTGCAATTGCAGGAGCCCTCGGCCCGCACCCACAGGCTCAGAAGTCTCGTGCATCGCGTGAGTTGGTCTTGCTTTACGGCGAGAACTGCTACACGCCCCCAGTGAAAGCGCAGTGGCGATGCATGCATAAGGTTGTTTAGACCATTTTTGTGCAGTTATCATGGCGGAACCAGCGAGAAAACAGCGAAAGCCCATGTCGGGTTATTTAGACACATGCATAACAAATAATGTATGAAAACATGCTAAACTTTCAAACTCGAAAATTGGAACAAAATAGTCACTTACCGCAGTAGACATGGTGATTCGTTGCGTTCGCCTGTCTGCTAAGCTCAAAACAACCGCGCCTGGCTTGACGGAGAAACCAGGAGAACAGCTGAGCATATTTACGACAGTGCACTTTTACTTTCGCCCTCTGGGGGGAGCCTCACTGGAAAATCAACACCGGTTGGATAGTATACCTTTAAATATAAACAGTAATATAGGGTTATTTTTAATTTTCGACTCCATCCATTTTCTGTCACACTTATGCCAAGCAGGGTCGCAAGGGGTGCAGATGCCTAACTGTTTACGGGCGAGAGGCGGGGTACACCCTGGACAGGTCACCAGTCCATCACAGGGCAACACAGAGACAAACAGAACGCACAACCACTCACACCTAAGGGGAATTTCAAGAAGCCAATTAATCTAACATTCATGTTGTTGGTCTTAGGGAGAACATACAAACTCCGTGCAGAAAGATCCCGGGCTGGGAATCGAACCCGAAACCTTCTTGCTGCAAGCAGCAGTGCTACCCACAGCACTACTGAGCTGCCATTTGTGACTCCAAATATATTTCAATCTTATCATACAAGTTTATGCACGTACATAAATAGCAACTACAGTTCAAAATGGTACTAGTCAAAATCAGCTCTAAAAAGAGTTGGTAAAATTTCACAAATGAAACTTTCGTTGACACAGAAATAACTTTCAGAACAATTAGCAGAATTATCTGCTTAATTTATCAAGATATTCTAAGTTATCAAAGTGCTCATATCAGCTGGGTTTAAAAATATGTAATTCCCTCTCAAGTCGAAAATCAGGAAACCAATTCGTTCTTTTAGTTACTGGCTTTAATCATACAAGAAGCATGATAGT
>NW_015150464.1:648875-650881 GCF_000732505.1 Cyprinodon variegatus
TTATGTTTTAGCTTATTTATTAATTTCAATTTTTGTAACTTACCAAATTTTAGCTTTCGTCTCCTTTTGTGAGCTTTTACATTCATGCTTTAAAAAAAAAAAAAGGTCTGTGTTTCTAAAAGAGCATTGAACTGAGATGATTTAATAGAATGTGTTACTGCTGCAGTAGCTTTACCATATCCACACACCCAGGCTTGTGTCGATAAACTCTGCGTGGAACTGGTGATTATGATGGGGCTGAGCAAGCGAGGATAATACAGATTCTTAGGGACAAGGTCACTGAGGAAGACAAAGTAGGACATGGAGGAGGAGCAGATTGAACGTTGAATGCTGACATAACCACAGTCTTTAGATACCATTATCTTTCTACAGTTACATTCAATTTATAACCTCTTACTAAAACTAAATACCCATTAGAGAAGTCAGAATTTCAACAAATGTTACTAAGATCCCAGAGTTTCTGCCTTATGATTGACACCCTGCAGGATGCATAAGGCGAGCTTTGCCATGTATGTTGTTAATGACAGCAGGTTAAATTTTAAATGTTTCTTTGTTCCTTAGTTTTCCCCTATTTTAATCTATGAGACATGCTTTCTGCCATTCTTTTCTCCTCAGATCCTCCTTCTCTTCCATCACACTTCGACAGAGGTGGTTATCAGCACAAAATAAGGAGAGTACTGCTGAGACGAATAAAAGTCAGACCCCTGCTGGAGCTGCCAGCTTCACAGTTCTAATGAGACATGACACACACACAGACACACGCATGCTCAGGTTGTACTTATCTGAAGTGATTTGTTTGTTGTGTGCTTGCCCGTCGTAGCTTTCTGCACGTGTGGAACCTATGATAATTTCAACGTTAGTTTATTATTAGCATCCATGAAACTGTTTTATATTTGAGTTTTACCAGAAATACAAACCTGGAAGCATGACTGTGTCTTTGTGGCATGCTTTCCTTTAGTTATCTTTAAAAAAAGAAAAAAGTCATTGAATTTTATTCAAATTAGTAAACACCAGGAATGGAAACTGTAATTTAGCTGCAATCATCTAAAGGTTATTGAAACTGAAGAGAAGGTGGAAACTAGAATCAGAAAAAAAAAAGTGATGCTGGAGCTGCTGCAGCTCTGGCTTTGTTTGCGTGTTAGACTAAGGGTGCTGTCATTCCAGCAAATCAATACAGACCATTTCTCCACTAGCAGCCTATTGAGAAGTGTTGAAGTGACAAGAGCAGGGTGTGTTTTACCCTGAGGATGCACTCTGCTGCAGCTCATCTGCAGCATTCACTTACACCTTTGATCCCTACATCATGTAGATTTCAGCAAACAAATCTATATTTAGTCGATGTTTTCAAATACATGAGACTCTTTTTCCTTAAAACAGTAAATATATTCAAGATTTCAATTTTTTCTGTGTAATTATAAAGTGAAAAGTAAAGTCCAGACTTTGTGGGGAAGAGGGCAAATACTCACCACAGTAACCTCAAACAGAATCGGTGTCAGGAAACCTCCTGAGCAGAAGTGATGAGCAAAGACTATTCCACTTGCACATCTGACCCACAAGAATTTCCATGAAAAGAGTTTGGTAAAAGGTTTTACCCTCACAGCTTGGAAAAAACAAACAAAAATAAAAAGGCAATGCCTGCTAGCAAGGCAGAAGAAGATGGTAACAGACATATTGAATATGATGAAGATGATGGTTGTGTGGAAGAGAATAACGGAAGCTGTTGCTCAGAGAAATAAGGGGTAAGGAGAGGAGAGGAAGCTCTTTATTGAAGACTGAAATGATAAAAATGATGGTAACTTAGGAAGCTTAGGGGATGTTGATAATGGTAGCTAATAGTATGATGGGGATTAGAAACCAAATAATGAAGAAAGGCAAAATGATGGATGTAAAACAGACGATGAAGGCTCCTCTGAAGTTGGAAATAAAAATGAGTAAAACATTTAGGGCCGGATTTATCAAGATCCAATTTTGCGTGCAGTAATTTGCGCTCGCAAACTGGAATTTTG
>NW_015150464.1:653381-654904 GCF_000732505.1 Cyprinodon variegatus
AGCACGCTGTTGATAGATCAGTTTGTACATTTTTTAGCGTGCGCAGTGAAATAGCTCACGTTTTTATACACGCAAACCTTTGATAGATCCGGCCCTCAGTGTATTCTCATTATGAGTTCGTATGAAATCGTACGAAAAGTTATGCACCGTAATTTTGTACGTTTTGGACGTTTTTTTTGTCGTATGCGCATCTTACGCCCCATTCAAGAACTTAGAATATAAATTACAATTAGCCCTAACCCTTACCCTAACCCTAACCCTAAGATATGAAACAGCAAGCAACGTAGTTAGAGACATGAATAAGTGATTATTGCACCGTTTTTCCCAGTTTTACCTCTATCCGCGGATCAGCTTTTTTTTTCTGTCTGCCAGCGCATGCGCACTGATCTGGTTTTTTGAGGAAAAACGTACGAAATAGTGTGCATAACGTTTTGTACGATTTCATACGAACTCATAATGAGAATATGTTGAAACATTGGATCAAGGAAAAAGAAAAATTGAAGAGGGAAATCATGCAAAAGAGCAACAGATTGCACTGGAGAACACTGAAACCATGGTTTAGCACATGGTGTACTGGTAATGCAGTTGAAGTTGAAGGTGGAAAAAAAAAAAACATCCACAAAAAGAGGTGTATTGATGTCTAAATGGGGTTGAAAAGTTGTTAGGATTGATCAAATGGGCAAAACGAGACTTGCATTTTCGACGTTCTTCATTTAATTCATAAATTGGGAAAGATAACTGCTGACTGGAAAAAGCTGTGAAGGAAAGTCTGCATTGATTATTATTATTTGAAGGGGAGCTAAAAGCCAACTTACTGAAACTTCAAGGCTAAAATAGTGTATTTTTTATGGCATGGGAGGACAAAACATAAAGTAAAACTATATACATGTAGCTATTTCTGTAGATAATACCTTGAATGTTGAAAGCTGCCTATTTAAACATTCAGCAGATACAAAGGTGGAGTTTAGGGTTTTATGCAAAATAGGATTTGAGAATGCTCATCCTCTGCTCACTGAGTCACTTAGTCTGCTGTGACTGGCAGGTTCAAAAGAGCGTTTTATCATCAGCTTCTGACGTAGGAAGCAAAAGTTTGGTATGATGGGGATGAAGTAAAACTAAAACCAATATGGTAAACAGAACATTTGCAATTTTAAGAGGTGGAAAAAAGTCCTCCATATTTGTAAGTTAATCAGTCACCTTTGTGATGCATGTGTTGTTTCATTTCCCCATGACATTGAAATGTTTGTTGAAGCAGTCCCCAGGCTTAGTTTGTAGTGTTTATCAGGTGCAACCAAATCAAGCCTTACTGAGGCAGTTTGGCATGATGCCTTATTTCCGTAAATGGCAAAATATATCAGTTTTTGCAACTTTTCATGTTTAATTGTAGTTTAGCCTATATTATACTATTTTAATTAAATGCTGGAGAAGATTCTAGGTCATCCTGGTCATAGTATTAAAAAAAAGTAAAAAAAAAAAAAAAAAAACTGTCAACTGGACTGGGATTCAAAGTTTGACGACGTTTT
>NW_015150464.1:655617-679582 GCF_000732505.1 Cyprinodon variegatus
TGATGTCTCCATGGTTCTGGTTTGTGTTTGATTTTTATGTCGAATCTTTGGATTCCTGTTTTTGTTTAACATTTTTAAGTTGGATTTTTGGATTCCTGTTTTTGTTGCCTGATCTCTCATTAAACCCTCCAAGAACTCACCTCTGCCTCTCAGCTTCTGCTTTTGGGTCCAATCAAAAACCTTAAAACCAAATTGTGACAGAAGAAAAACAACAGAACCAAAATCGTTACAGAAGAACGGGTGCGCCCCTTATGATTGGGGAATTGTTTTGTGTTCTTTGTTAGCCTGCAACACCTGATACTGGGCTAAGCCTCTGAAAGGGGGGTCGTTAAGGTGGAATTGTTGGCTTTGCTGCCCAGGTGAGATGTTTTGTTCCCTGCATTCGGGTGGGAGGCTGAAATGATAGCTGGAAAGAATCGACTGCGTTGTAGCTTTTTGAGAGCTGAAACTTGAATCCACCCCCTCTGTTTAAGGTTGTTTTTCTTTCTTAACATAAAGGGCTTCCTTCACACCCCTTTCAAACCACATGTCTTCTTTGTTCACATTTTGGACAAAGAGTGTGAAAAATCAGGAAATTAGAAACACTAAGGTACGCTAAAAACACTCTCACTACTGGTACAAGAGATCAAGAATAATCTGGCACTGATGACTGGATGCAAGCACATTAAATAGAGGCAAAAGCAGGTGGATAAGATGAGCAGAAATTAGAAACCGGGCAGAGTTAGACAGGTGAAGGAAACGAGAATTAGGCCAGTCATCAACACCAAGATCATGACAGAGAGTTATTTGCCTGTAAATCAAACACCATGGTGGGGATGGACCTCTTTCAAAACTGAACCATTTCTGGCAGCATTCAGGCAGGAAGTGTAATATTTATGTTATCGCATGCAGCGTAATATGAGGTCAGAAGTTCTGCTTCCAAATAATTTCACTTTTATTAACTCTCCATTCTGACATTAAACAGCAGCAGCTTAAAAATGCATCTAAAGGAAGTAGATTTACATCCAGTTATTGTAACTCTAAGCTACCTAAAGGAGTGTGGTTGCTAAGATGTGATGACAGATCATTGCTGCTAAGCAACACTTTGTACACACTTGACCTGCATGAATTTCCTGATGTAACAACAGAAGTATTCTCTATTCTCCAAACAGTTCCATCACTAGAGCTTTTCAGATTAGGAAGCAGCCAAGTGATACACTTATTATTTTTCCACATAATAAGTGTAATGCTTGTAGGCTACTCTTAGCTATCAGACGTGAAATTTAGAGGCAGACACATTGGACACTTTTTCATGAATTGTATTAAATATACGTTGATAATTACAGAAAATGATTATTAGAAATGATGATGCTCAGTTAATGTATCTTTGAAAAGGATTTACAGTATATATTAATGCAAAAAAATTGAAACCAAATGATATTCAAAGTCAGATTAAAACCAATTTTTCATTCAAGTTTTACTAAAACTTAGCGTGAGTTTCAGTAAAGATTAGATGTTGTCTGAAAAAGCACATCCAGTGAAAAAAAAAGTCATTTGAGTGATTTTTCTTTAAATGTCCCAGAAAACTTAGAACAACCCAAACCAAGGTTGTTTTCCTACCGCAAAGTAGGCAGCTCGCCAATGATAGAGAGTTTAGCCTTAAAACCTGATCCCTCTGTGGTTCACAGGTACAGTAACCCACCATCAAATGAAGAGGGTCACAAAGAAATCCTGATATTAAGGTATTTTGTTGAGGTTGTTAAAAAATGACCATTTGGTTGATTAAAGACAATTTAAAGATTTTTCCATTGCAGAAGTCATCATGTTCAGAGCACTGCCAATAAGCAGCTGCAGGTAGCAGGAGGAAGTGATAAGATGCACCGACCCCAGACTTCAGAGCAGTTGGGTGTGTCTGTAATGAGGTCACAAGGGTAAATTATTGTGTTCAAACTTTGCTCTCTGAGTCTTATCTGTCAGACCCCTCAAACCCGATGATTTTAGTTAGTTCATTCTCTAACCTTCTCCTCTCTCTGCTTTTTCTCATAGTAGCTTTGCCTCATCTGTTTCTGTTTGGCTGTGACTCCATCCTGGAGAGAAATATCAGCTGTGCTGCTGCCATCAAAACCTTTGTTATAGTTGTTGGAGATCAGCCTGTTTTCCAGTGTAGTCCTGTTTCTCTGACTATGACTGGCTGGATGTGCTCTCTTCATCCTCTGACACGGGAGTTGGCTCCGAGCTCGTCTGCCTGGCTGTGTTTCCTGGATGGAGCCGCCTTTTGCAGCTGCTTTTGGTATCTCTGCTTCTGTCTCCTTGAACCCCAGTCGGCCTCTGCAGATGGCCGCTCACACTGAGCCTGGTTCTGCTGGAGGTTTCTTCCTGTTAAAAGGGAGTTTTTCCTCTCCACTGTCACTACAAGCATGCTTAGTGTGAGGGATTGTATTTGAGTAATTTAGTCAATGCAATCAACTGGTTTTCCTTAGATAGAATACTTTGAATCATTTTGACTATATGATCTGGTGAACTGTACAGTGCCTTGAGGTGACGTGTTGTGAATTAGCGCTATATAAATAAACTGAATTGAATTGAATTTAAGTTGTATTCTCAAATCATAAATTTCCCTAAAATGTCATGTTAGTGTTACAGGTGGGGGGTGAAAGTAAAGGTCAATTCACACCAGAAAAGTCCTCAGGTGTGTTTATTGACAGGACAGAACACACATCCAGAAAAGGAAAAAAACTACTATGGGAGTTTTGCATGCAGCCTTTCTGTTCTGCCATTGCAGAGCGTTAGACACTCTAAAAAAATCGAGAGTGTCTAAAGCAGCTCATTAAATTTAGATTTCAATACTTTTTAATTTTAGAATATTGACAGAGAATAAACCTTGCAAGCCGAGGGAGATTGCTTAAAGCAGTGTTGCTTCAGTAAGCAACAGAGAGTGGAGCAGGTATGATTTTAATATTACATTCACTTCTACAGTGACATGCTAAGTCCAAAATAATGTATACTTTCTGCATTTGTTACTGGAGCCAGTGCATATTCCCACCTGAAGTGAACCCCACAAGAGTCCGTTTGAAAGTTGACTCACTTTAATTTGCACCTCAAAAAGGGGGTCCTGGTCTGATTGTTTGGTCCAGACCAGAGTTTGCTGGTCCTTATTTAACGATCTGGAACTAGAGTGGAAACTAACTGTTCAAAGTGCACCAAATGTGTTATACACCACTATACTGCGCATCTACTTTACATTAATTACATGAATGCACAAGCACAGGTATCCAACTGCATTGCACAGTAATGTTTTCAGAGACTCTCGCATTATTTGGCTCAGATATAGAGGGGGAAAAAAGGAGCTGCTGCTTTACTTACTTATTGTGAATGAACACACAGAGGAAACAGATGGATTCAGAATGATCTGTAGACAGGCTTTTTTTCTATTTTTGCAAAAAGCAAAAATACTGCAAAATGGAAGTTGTTTTTTTAACATGGTTAGCTCACAGCAATCTTTTAGTGTGTATAGAGTTTTTAGTATAAAAGGAAAATCCCTGCTTACTGTGGACACATAGAAAAGGCAATGGACTGCAACAGCTCACTGAACTTTCAAGGTGTCCTTGTGGCTATGCAAATGGAACTGCCTAACGACAGTTAATTGGTGGAAAGGATTTTTTTTACTCTGACCAGTGGAAACACTATTACTGCTGGGAAAAAAGAGTGTTTTCTTGCTGGAACAGCTGCAGTGTTAATGGTAATAAAATGACACTGTGCTGTATTGCCCTTCAAAATAAAAAAAAATGTTAACTGTTTATTTTCCTAAAATAGGGGCATTATTCTGAAGTAGGAAGGTTTTGCATCTCTTTTTTAGGAGTTTAATGACAGAAATTATGTTCTGTACATTCTGTCTGCAAGCATATTAAGTTCTGCCTAATTTAGCTTTTCTGTTAAAATAAGAGTACTCTGAGTTACATATGCCACCTGCCTCTAGAACATCTACACTTGTTCAAACATGCACAGGTGCAGAGATTATTTTATGCCAAAATAACAGCCAAATCACAAAGAAGGATATTTAAGAATGTTAGAAAATATCTTTCTCTCAGAGCCGGCTGTTTCTCCTAATGATCTGTGAATGATATGCAGAGATACCAGGAGCTTTGACGCTTTAAAATGCTGTTCCCTGACGTGTCAATTAGTCCAGCGGACTGCTCCACAGCTTTGTGTGAATGCTTGACCTGCTCTGTTAAACTCCTGGCACCTCAAACACTTCAGTTCATCTGAAACTCCCAAAGAAAGATACCAGGCTTTGACTAAATGAGCTTATCTCGTGCTGCAGTTCCCCTGGCAGGTTTACAGGTCATTAAATGTGTTGCATTATTTAAGTGAATTTGAAAAGTGTTATTTTTTTTTTATATTTCCTTTATGTTCATAGACTGAAATTATTTTCCACACTATTCTTATGCATGTTTCCTTTTAATGTGTTTTCCCCCCAACTTTTGCAGAAAAGCATCCTGCATTTCTATCCCACTTAGCTGGGAGTGCTGCAAAATGTATTTTGTTCTTCTTAAAACATTCAAAAGGCTTTAATTCACATTGGTTTATTGTTTACTTCAAATCAATGAATACTTTTCTACACTGTAGACATTGTTCTCAGACAAGCAGTTTAATTTGATATGTTTTTTTAAAGTTAATTTTTTTTCACCACTGTCTCGTTAAGAACTTGTTACCATATCCTAAAATTAACCATCAAGTGTTTTTTTTCCCAAGCATTATCTCGCCATTTCAAGTAACACTTTCCGATGTATATATTAAATGACTAATCATTTCCTGGGTAGTTCATGGCATTTTTAGGGCTGATGGGCGCTGGTTTTGGGACCAGCAAATTTTGGTTTTTGCTCATTACAGATAACAGGCTCCTGCAGCCCTGGTAATGTTAGACAAGTGGAAGAAGGGGAGCTTTATCTCAGTGCATCTGACTGATTTTTGATCAAGCTGAATAATAAGTAATTGTTGACTTTGGATTTCCATGCTGCAAGGAAATCCAAAGTCTTTATAAAATAATTAGTCTTGGAAAACAATGATCAAAAGCAAGCTTAAATTTGATTTTTTTTTTTTAAATAAGAAGAGTTGGAACAAATAAGAACTAAGAAGCTTTTAAGTAATTAATTGATAATGAGTTGTAACTGAAAGATAACATGGGAGCTGCCTTGGAGCTCGTCTGCCTGGAAGGTTGATAGCTGCTTTTTGTATTTCTGCTTCTGTCTCCTTGAACCTCAGTCCGCTTTCTGCAGATGGCGGCTAACTCTGAGCCTGGTTCTGCTGGAGGTTTCTTCCTGTTAAAAAGGAGTTTTCCTCTCCACTGTTTCTAAAAGCATGCTTGGTGTCAGGGATTGCAAGTCAATGAGTCGATGCAATCAACTGGTTTTCCTTAGACAGGAAACTTTTAACCAATCTGACTGGATGATCTGGTTGAATTCTGTCTGTAAAAGGCCTTGAGATGACATGTGTTGTGAACTGGCATTATGGATATAAACAGAATTGAATTGAATTAGATAACGACTCCATAGTATATAAGTTACTGGGCTAACACATTAACTTTATATATTATATTGAGATCAAAATATGACAAGTGAGTATTCCCTTTTTAGATTTTCACAACTTAAGTGATAAAGAGAATGGCATATTAAGAGTGCATCCATATTTCTGAAGAAGTCCACAGACTAAAAAATAAGCAATGCAATGTAACGGTGCTCTCTGTAGGAAGCAGAACTCCAATTTTCCTGTGTCCCACTTTCAAGGACCATCCTTTAGTCAGCCTGCTGTGAGTGTCTAGCTTTTAAAGAACAACAGAGAAGGAAACAGCCTGACTGACATGTCTAGCTTGGCTTTTAGAGGGACAAATTCTGTTCAAAGGTCCACTATAATTAAAGGCGAGGACAGATGGAATCAAAAGAACCCCTGTAACTTCTGTTCTATCTGGAGTTCTATCTTGTTTCCCTTCTGACTTCCTCATAAAGCACTGAAGCTGCATGCTTGACAGATAATTTGCAATGATTTGTACATTGCATTCCTTCTCAACGTTCTAACATTGATTTTCTTCTGGTTTCTTTACTTTTTCTGCTCCTTCACAGAAAAATGTGACTGACTTGGCCTTTGGAGTGAAAGTAAATATTTGTAGCTCAGACTTGTGTGTTTTTTTTGTCGGCTGTACCAAGGTTTGCATGTTCTATCTCTCGCCTGGTCATGACCGCTAAAGGTTGGATATGGAAAATCCATGAACAAATGAAAGGTGTAACCATAACAACAGTGTGTCTCTGCACACTGTGGGGATCTGTGGTTATAGTTTGAGCCAGTATATATCACCCAGGTGTTTGATTAGGAAGTACTTGTGGAAGGTATTGTTCAACAACCCATATACCACTGCAGTGCAGGTGCAGAGATGCTCTAGAGATCAATTTATTTTATAAGACTAAAATGTTTTATGTTAAGTAAACTTTTAAGCATCAATCTGCTACTTTATCTAAAAAAAATAAAATCACACATTATACACTATTGCTCAAAGTTTGGGGTCACCTAAAAATACCTTTATCTTTTAATAAAAAGTACATCTTTTTAAAATTAAATGCCAGGACTCCTGTTTTTGTGTTTGTGTTTCTGTGTTTGTCTGCCTTCATCCACCAGGAGGCGCCTGGTTCTGGTCCGCCTCCTCACACACCTGCAGATGGTTTCCTCGTTAAATGGAGTGTTGAGCTGCTGACTGCCACTACTTCGACGCCAGAGTGTTTGCCAGTTTAGGGTACTCTAGTCAAGCTGGGTTTTTGCTGAGTCAAGCTGAGTTTTGTCAACCAGAGTTTAACTTTGTTTTTGTCTTTGCCTCTCGGCAGGAAGTCATCCTGCAAACTGGACTTCTTGGACCTTCACTCCCTGGAAGGATCAACTGAGCTTCAAACTGAGCTGGGGTTCAAACAGGAGGTTTGGATCCACTTTCCCCGAAAGAGATCGTTTGAGCTTCTAACTGAGAAAGGGATTATTCTCCACTACGACCCATTCAAGTACCGCAGGAAATCTAAGTGGCAGTCAGCTTCTCCGTACACCAACAATCAACTGCATTCTGGGTAAACCCTGTTCCGCCCTCCACCGAATCAGACAAACACTGGAACCACGGCACACAGACAGGAGTCAAGGATTCAACAACTTCCCTGGAAATGTGAGTTGGCAACCAAATCCTCTTCTCCAAGTTCACGAGTCAAATTCCCCACTAAGCCTGAACTAACCGCTGTGTCTTCCCCTCACTTTACAGTTCCGGTTGAGCAGTGTTCAGAGCAACACTTCTCCCCGTTTAACTTCTACAATAAAACCTGTTAAACCTTTTCCCTGGTCTCTCTGTTCAGTTTTCTACATTTTGGGTCAGAACTTTGTAACATCACGACATTTCATTAAATGCAGTCTAGAAAATAATAATATGGTAACTGACAAACATAACAGGTTTAGGCTGTTCATTGTTGTAATGTTTACATTGATGTACAGCGGCCCTTTTTCAGCAACAATAACTTCAAGTTTCCATTATGAGAAACATTATGTTGACAAAGCCAGGTGTATCGTGCTAATTGATCATATAAAGAGTCTTGTCCAACTGAAGAAAAATGTTTATACTGAATATAAAAGCCTTAAAATTGTTATTCATTTGGCTAGTTGAATATCTGGAGGATCAGCATTTGAGCATTCGACTATAATGTTAAAATTGCCAGAAAAATGTATTTCTCTTCAAACTTGTCAGTCTTTAGTCTGTTATGGAAAGATGAATCCAAGTTTGAGGTGTGTGGATCCCAAAGAACAAATGTGGATGCCGAAAAATTGGATGTTGGAGGAGTGCTTTGCACCTTATATCAAGCATAGTGCAGGAAACATGCTGGTCTGGGGTTGCTTTGGTGCTTTTGAAGTGGGCGAGATTTTTTCAAGATAAAAGGCATATTGAGAAAAAAAAGGCCATCACTCCTCTGTTCAACTGTATACCATACACTTTGGACAGCATTTGATTGGAGCCAGTTGGGCTCTGCAACAAAACATTAACCTAAAGCATCGCTCAAAACTATACAGAATATTTAGGGACGATACATCAGCTGGTATTCTGTCTTTAATGGAGCTGCCAGCACAGTCACCAGACCTTAACCCTATTAAGCTGTTCTGGGACCAGACAGCTGGGTAATGAGCGGCCATCTGACTCTACTGCAAAAATTGCTTGACAGTTTTCTACTCATTTTGCAACACATTTGATTAATAAAATTTGACCTTTCAATAAAGGAAACATAACATTTTTAGAGACCCTAATATATATAGTCTAGGTTTAGTATAGGTACTGCATATATCATAATAATTATGCTTTCCTCATAATTTATTTAACTGTTGCTTTTTTTTTGGTTCACCTGCAATGAAAAGGAAACCACATACAGTATTATTAGATTATTGTCCTTGAATCAGTCTTATAACTTTTCAAAGTCAGTATTTATTTTCCAGGAAGGAATCTTTAGTACTTGTAGGGTATAAATGAAGGAATTAAAACTTTTATTGAAGTCCTGTCACAGTAGGGCCAAAGCAGGAAAATGTAATCTCCTTTTTTGACTGGGTTATCAAAATTATTTTTCTTAAAAGTCTTCAAAATGCTGTATTTATTGGTCATTTGTTTAGTACCTTCCTTCTCTAGAAAGGTACTCTAATCTTGCCACAGGGTCAGAATTAATTTGCTACCTGCTGCAAGTGGTTTCTACATTGTTTGACAGTGGTATCTGCTTAAGTAAATGTAAAGTAAGTTTATAAATAAGTAATAAATTGACGCTGCACTGATGCTCATAATGCCTGGCTATGCTAAACCTTAATATAAAACAACTTTATTGATTTTTAAACATCAAATCTAGTTTGCTTAAAAGAAAAGCTTCTCATTCACCACTAATTGAACGGATACCTGAATTTTTCCTCATCATGAAACAGAAATAATACAATCAGTCAGGTGGTACCATCTTTTTTGACTGGAAACTCTTTCCGACTGACTTCTGTAGATGAATCAACAGCACACTCTGGGTTGTATTCCTCCCCATCTTCTTTTTTTTGTAACCTCCTCCTCTTCTGATTTAGGGATGTGTTGCTGGTCATTGGAAAAAAAAACTTTTGTAGAACATGTTCAACAATGAAATGCACAGTGATGACTGTAGCAGAGAGTTATTGGTGCTGTCATCTGCAGCACTATATTACTGTTTTGTAGGATACAAATGTTCATCTTGCAACTGCTGAGTGGAAAGTACACCTACTCCATCCATCTCAGTTATTGTGTCCTTGGGCAAGACTCTTTACTGTTATTTTGTACTGATGATGGCCAGAGGACCAAGTGGCGCTGAGTCTATGAGAGCCTTGCTTGTGTCAGTGTGACCAAGGACACCTGTGGCTCCAATGTAGCTCTCCGCTGTCAGATTGTGAATGTGCATGAATGCGTGAATGTAGTTGAAGCACTTTGGTCTACCTCTAGTCTCCTGACTTGAAAATGTGCTATATAAGTAAAGGACATTTACCATATTGTTTATAGAACCTGTTCTCTCCTACAGCATTTCCCCCTCTCTTTTTGCCGAATGCTAAAGCACAAAACAGCGAGACGGCATGGAGCAAATCAGACAGGAAGTTGTGCACAGAAACAAAATTAAACATCTAGTTAGTAACCCTCAAATTTACAACTCTTTAGTGTTGTAGACTCCTATATTTATATAATTGCTTGAATGTGCACATGTTTCTTGTTTATTTCATGTCTATACCTCAACTTATTTACAGCTATTTTTACTATTTCATACCTTGACATAAAGCTGCTCCTGATCCCGCAAAAACTTATTTAATTTGATTTCATGTTGAAGTGGTGAAAGTGCTAATAAACGTCTTGAGACATAATGTTGAAATGGCATACTGTTCCTTATTTCTGTCATTTTAGTATTTGACTGTGTTGATATTCTTCACTAAAGGGAAAAGAGGATAAGGAGGAAAAAGCTGAGTCGAACCAAGCTTTTGGCCAAGCAGCAAGAGAGGCAGTGAGGAGAGAGATAGAGGGAAAGCAGGTTCTATAAAAGTAAAAATACTGTAGCAGTGAACTGTTTATGCTATAAAAGTCAAAAGTTTATTGCATAATACTTAATTTTTGTGTAAGATAATAATAAAAGTATTCTAAAAAGCTGGCTTCCCATAACAAGCCTGAACAGATTCGGCACCATCATCAACATCATAATGTAATAGCTCCTGGGTATCTATTTTAAATACTGAAGTAAATATGAAGCAACTTATTTCAATTTTACTAGAATGTCTTTTGTGATGCATTTTTAACTGCTAAACGTCATAAAGATCAAGTTTACAAGTTTTATAATGTCTGAATTGTCTGGCAGGGAAAGAGGAACAGAGAAAAATGCACCGCCGAACCCATTCAAAAGTCAGAATGATTTTGCTCCTTAAAACTCTGAAAATTGCAAGATCTCAATGATGGAATCAAAAACGTTTTCTAGGGTGCACACCGCTTGTTAGAAATATTTTATTTATACTCCGGTGTTTCATGGGTTGTATTCTAATGAACTATTATGATGTATAATGTGTGATTCATCTTTTATTAACTCTTGCTTAAGATTGTTCCAGATAAAGGTCATGTAACAGACGGGTTGAGAAAAAGGCCTGAACATCCTCTATCACATGCTGGGTTGTAAAAGAGACTTGAACAGCCTCTATCACATGTTTCTTCTAAACATGTGTTCTTGGAACAATTCAATTATAAAACAATCACATGCTTTGTTTTAACATATGTGCTGAGGTTTAAAGTAAGATCCTTTTGTTTCCCTTTCCCTTTAGTTAAACCTCAGCTGGTGTAATTAGGGACATCCCCTTTTCTTCAATAAATAGCGTGGAGAAATCTGAAGACTGCAGAGTGGGGTGGAGATTGTAAACTCTGCAGTCTCTTCCTACTCTCCTCACGAGTAACTAAATTAATTGTCTCTGTGCCTTCTTTCTTTCCCTGTATGTATGTATGATGTTTTAGGTGCTTAGACCTGACACCGCTGAACACAAGTGATTGACTCTTGACCTCAGTATTTTTTGGGACCTGCATGCGGCCCTGGTCGGAAGACAAACTGGACTGCCCAAAAGATGTCCTGAGCAGTGGGATTGTACAGCCCCCAGTCGCTGAGGCTCAAGTGGATGGTCTAAGTGGGCCTTGAAGTCTGACTATAACAGCAGAGAACGGTGGTGATACGAGATTGTTCACACATTTAAAAACTGGTTTCAGTGTTGAAAATGTTACAAAGCTTTCAAAAGTAAAAAGCTTATGCTTCTTTATAGCGTCACAGTGATGCCATCTTAGACCTTGATAGACTGATTGTACAGTAAAATGACTGGCTTTAGAGTAGAAAGGGATGTAATGCAATATGTGAGATGTGAAAAAAAATCATTGCATGTGTTGGGCATTGAACCATGAAAATAATTTTGGACATTGAGGCCTAATGTCCATGTTTCATCTTAACATCTTCACTGGAGTTGAGGGTGTAGTTTTACTCCACAGTGCTGCTGGCCTATCAAAGCTTCTGCAAACCTTCTCCCAACTTACTGTACCAGACATCTCCCACAGAGGTGTGCCTTGGCCGCCCACAGAGTTTGAGAAGAGTAAAACAGCTCAAGACACAGGATTTCCTTCTCTTTCTGGGAAGCTGCCGGGGGGGTTCAGAGGCACATTATCATGGCACTAGGCCCAAGGCCTAGATCTCCAGAATAACCAAGGCTTAGATCTCCAGAATAACCAAGGCTAAGTTGGAATGGTTTACATTTCAGAACCAACTTGCTGCAAAACAGACCTTTTGCAACACATTTCTCTGAGTTTCAGACGTTACAGACCTGGACAGGAGGTGAAAGTCTCCTCAGGAAGCTTTTCCCTTGGTGCGTGGCACATGGGACAAAGAAACCCCCCCTTCCTGTGAGGCTGCCATGTTAAGCTGCTAACTGCTTGAGGAAATAATAATTTTCCAAACATGGACATGCAGAGATGTATAAGGTCTGGCAAAGTTAAGGACAACCTTTAGTTAAAAAACATATATTTTGATGATTTTGATCATTTCATGTGTGTACTGATGAGTTAAGACAAAGTTAACAGGACGGATCGCATGGTACGCTATGCAACAGCAATATGTTTTGAGTTCCAAAAAAAGAAAATTAAAACAATCCACTGGAATGTGTTTCCAAGTTTGAAGGTCTTTCGCTTCAAAATGTCAGGAACAGCTTTGAGTTCGAGGTTTTATACAGTAGCCCAACGAAGCCTTGTTTTTGTTTTGAAAAGATGCAAATTGGAACAGACGAAGGGGTTCACCCATTTGGAATGGGGGTCGTTTGGCTTCTTTTGTTAGACCGCAATGCCCCATACCCATCTAAGTGTCTGAATTGATAAAGCTTCCTGGATGGGAAGCGAAACGTCTTCAAACTTGGAAACAAAGTGCAGTGGATTGTTTTTAATTTTCTTTTTTTGAAATAACTACTGTATGACCTGGATGACTGAGAACCTTCACCAGCATATGTTTTGAGTTGCTATAAAGCTAGAGCAAGCTTTATTTCACTAATAATAATTAATAATAATTTAACTTTATTGATCTCAAATTGGATAAATTTACATCTGTATTTAACCCATCCCCTTGCGGAGCAGTGTGCTGCCATCCTGGGGCGCCCGGGGAGTAATGGGGGGTTAAAGGTCTTGCTCAGCAACCCAGATTGGCAGTCTGTGGGAGTGGGGCTCGAACTCAGGATTCTAAGATCTATGACCTAACCACTAGGCCGCCACTCCCCCTAAAAGTTTAAACAGTAATATAATGTTATATTACTGTTATATTATAACAGTAATATGATATAATGTTAATGTTGATGTGTTTTCTCATTTGCTCATTAAATTTTGATTTACCAAATTTAGAGACGACTAACAATTAGTTAACTAAAGGTTATTGATTTCTGAACTAGCAAATCATTTAATAAGATATTATTTGGCCTAATAATGTTTTTTTCATCTCATGAATTTGCATTGTGTATTGGTTTGAAAACATTCCAGTTGTCCTTAATTAGTTAAAAGCTAATTTGATCAAATCCCAAATTCCTCAAAATAAACTTTGGCTCTCAAACTCAAGATCCATTGCATTGTCTCATTGATTATGGTTTTCAATCATGATTTTCCTTCTTCTTTGTACATAGTAATTTAGTTTAGTTGAGTTTCATTAGTTTTTAGTCAAGATTTTGTAACTGAAAAATATTTTATCTCGGAGCTGAATGATTTTTGTTAATAAGCTCTTAGATTTTAAATGGAAGTTGTGGTAAATTTATTCCATATCCTTGCAGAATTATCTCTTTGACCACAATTTTAGCTCAATTCACTCTTTCATTTGTCAGTATGGCGTGTGTTCCTAAAAAGTATATGACAGTCCGAATAATATCTAATTAAATAAGATATTTGCCACCCCTACCAGGTTGGGCAATAAATATATTAAAATTGCGCAACACATGTATATACAACAAAGCGGTATGATAAGGTAGCTCTTGTCGGACAAGACAGTAAAGTATCACTGCATCTAATAACACCCCCCTTAATTCCCATTCTCCAGTCTGGCTAATGGTCAATTTAACGTTCATTAGCCCGCCTAAATCAAGATACACAGGGTGCGTTAAGCACTGCAGGACATTGATGCAACAGTTTCACCTTATTTTAATACAAGTGTAATATTGCCACAGCTGTGTACCTGATTAACAGGTCAGGAGGTTCAGAGCAAAAATAAGTAAAGTTTGTCTACATCTGAGGTGGCTGAGTCTACAAGTATAACCTAATAATATGAACTGAAATTGAAGAAGTCTCAGCTGAATTTCAATCATCTTCAAATTAATCAAATGTTATAGTTATTCTAAAACTGTTGGTTTTGGTATAAAGCCCTGCAGCAACCTGTTGCTAAACACCATTATACCAACTTCTTACTCTCAGTCATTGTTTAAAGGTTCTATGATTAACTTATCTTTCTCTGTGACTTCTTTGCTTTATTCAGGACTTTGACAGGTCGATAATGGCCCCTCTGGCTGTAAAGATGCTTGAGTTTAACTCATCACAAGGTGTTTAAATCACTCCAAAGTGCATGTGCCCCTGGGAAAAGTGTGCTTCTCCCCCCAACAGCTCAAGAGAGATCCTATTAAATGTGTCTTAGGACTTCAGAGTTCTCATGCACCATTAAACAGGACATTGGGGAAGGCTTAGAAAGAAATATATCATGATGCTTCACCTTGTGCACACTAAGATTCCCAGGAGAAACCGACGTCTGTCAAATCAAATCTTTCTTGCTGTCACAATGCTTGATTGCAAGTGGATGGCGAACCTAAGGTAGATAGATAGGAATTTCTTGCAGCTAGAGCCAAGAGGCTTTGAAAAGCAGTTCTGGGGATTGATCGCCGATCTTTCCATCATCGCTTCCCTCAGGCCCATCCACCAACCTTTCTAATCTCTGACCGCTCAGCCAGAGATGTGGGATGTGACAGCACTTTTAAAATGCTTGTTCTCATTACATGCCGTTCTATCTTTGAAGCAGCAGGGTAAAATTAACTGAAATGAAGGGGAACAAACCTTTTCATTAAAAAACTCCCACAATATGCTTTCTTTTCCAAGGTGTCAAAAACATCCTAATGAAAGGTGCAACACAGCATCCATAATTCATCAGTTTAAATACTTTAGCTCAGAGGTGAGAGGCAGGCAGACACAAACTGTGGCTAAATTATAAAACAAACAAGATTTCCTACCATCTAACCCCTCTTTGCCTAATATGAGGTTGGTTCCGACAATTTAGAACACATTCACATTAGGATTCATTCAGAAACAAATGCCTGCTTGGATTAGGACAGATGTGCTGAAGCAAATCACATCATGGGAACATATCCATCCGAGGATTAAGAGGGTTCAAGATTGAATTAATCAAGAAGTACTTCATTTTTGTTTTTTTTCCTATTTTCTCATTTTGGTTGTAATACAAATGACAGACTAGATTAGAAAAAATGTCATTCCGCCCTGCAATTAGAGCCAAAGCAACCCCATTGATTTATGTGTATCAGACAGGTGCCCCTATATCTGCCACGTTTCTGTTTGAAACAGGCAGCTTGAACTGACCAACAATGCAGGCATGTGTTACAACAGCTGAAGCTGCAGTTTATGTCACTTATTAATGATTTGAATTTACATAGGGCCATATTAACCAACAGCTATAAAAGAAAAAAAAAAACAGGTTTCACTGGTAAAGGCAAATTACTTAAAGGAATAGTACACCCAAAACATGATTAGCCTTCATTTTCTACTCACCCCCATGCTGAACAACACTCTGGAGTACTTTTNAGTACTCCAGAGTGTTGTTCAGCATGGGGGTGAGTAGAAAATGAAGGCTAATCATGTTTTGGGTGTACTATTCCTTTAAGGGGAGATTAATTCTATGTAATTGTTGTTTTTTTTCAATAATTTCTGGGTTCTTCATTATTGTTATACCCCGTTCCCACTGGCTGAAAACCCTGTTTAACAATTGTCTTTTAGTGTGGGAACTGTGGGAACAGCCCACTGACACGTGTCTATCCGGGAAACCGTAGCTCATGATACATAAAGACCTGAAAGTGCACATGCGCAGAAAAAGACAGCTAACGGGGCAAGCACACAGGACGGCCTTTCGTAAACATTTCATCAGAATGATTGACAATAAGGAGGACCAATTATTTAGATGATCCACCCAGAAATAAAAGATTGTCTTCTATACCTTTAATGATCAGTAATTATGACTATACCGCTGTACTGGATCTAGTTTGTCATTAGCCAACAGAATAAAATTTGAGAAATATCAGCATGTAGCACACCTGCTTACAGATGAGTAGCTGACAGGTGTGCAGCTGACAGTGTCAGTTTTCTGGTTAGCCACCATCCGATCCTCCCTCCTCCATGTCCCGAGTGTCCTGGACATTTCCTGTGTTATGTGATTTTCCACTTTTCATTTCTAAACTGCACATTTTAGTTTATGCCAGTTTTTTTTTTTTTGCATGAATGTTAGAACAGATTTAGAATTGTGTAAACACTGTTTTACGATGCTCAAAATTGATATTAACCATTCTGTAACTGAACCACAAAAACACACTAAAACTGAGATTTGAGTCTTGTTTTCAAGTGTGAAGTGTGGCAAGTGAACAGGTAAATAAAATTTCCACAGCTTTGCAACAAATATAGGAAATAAAAGACTTTAAAGTAGTACATTTTAACCTGAAAATTTAGGGAGACAGTGAAACAACACTGATTACTGGTACTACCTACCAGCAAGCAGAGCAACTTGTAGTGGGTTTTAAATGTCAGCGCTTGGCTTGGACTGGGAACAAATTTTGGCCCTCGCATTTTCGAACATAACTCAATTCAACCAATTTGAACCAAAGTCAACTGACCTCTTAGGCCATAAATCTAAAGAAAATATATATATATTTTTTCCATAGACGGCAATCCTAAACTGCCAGATTGGGAAACATCCCAACCTGGCAACAAAGCACGTAAGACAAGAAACGTTAGGCTTTAGATACAAAACCCCATCATGCTCCGCAACATATTTTTGCAAAATATTCAAAAATAAATTCATCAAATATAAGAGAAACATCGTAGTTTGGTTTAAAAATTTAGTAAAGTTTAAAGAAAGTTTAAAGAAAAAGTATTTCAAGGGGATATATTCATGAGAATGTCATGTGTGGGATGAAAATCATGTGACCATGTGATCCCATGAAGCTTGGCATTCCTGCCTTCAGTGCTCTGATATTGAGTTTTTAGTGTAACTAGGAAAGGTTGGAATCACATGCAAGTATTAAAAATAGTGGCGATTCAATGAAACCATATTGGAAAAGTTGAAAAAGCAAATCTACCCATAGCAAAGGTCTATCTGTTGGTAGTTGTGGATCACGCCTTTTAGGGTCCTTCCCTCAGTTCTCCTGCTCAGTACTCTCCATGAGCTGCTCAGCAATTTCCTAATTGGACTCACCTGGTCACATATTAGTCCACCCTAGTATTTAAGCTCTAGCGTTTCCATTGTTCCTTGCTGTTTTCATATGTCAAGCTCAGTTGTGTCATCTTGCTTACATTTGGAAGATCCAATGGTTTTTCATTTGAATCCTTGCTTCAAATAAGCTGGTATACAAAGTACTAATGAATCACAATATTTTTGTCCTCTTGTGTCTCCAGGAAATTATAGGCACTACAAATATAGGCTTGAATACAAAAACCAGATACTTTTGTTATGCACTTTGTCAGATTCCTTGTTCTGAAGACTGAAGAAGTGCATTTCAAGTGCTTCTGTAAGGTCAAATCGTAGACAGTATCACGGATGACACATTCTTACAGACAGCAGTATGACTCAGCATTTCCTGCAGCTTAAATTTACAGCAAACAGAAACTCTACTCTAAGCTATAATGTTGAGGGATAAAGCTTTTTGTCCTTTGTAACAAAGATGGGGAAGCTGTTTATAAAATGTCACCAGAATGTAAGAGTTTTATGATCAACTTGTCAGGTTGAGTGGAGGTTATGGAGGACCTAAATGCAGAGAAGGTAGCTGAAGTGGTTTCCTGCAGTTTTATTAATTCAAAAAAGTAGCAACTGAGGCAAAAGTCCAAAAAGAATAAAATACCGAAAACCAAAAACTTGAAGATGTCAGGGCAAACACACGAGGATCAAGAAATGACAAGGAACCAGTCTTGAGGAACTGTACAAGGAGAGTATATATTGGGGACAGAACAAAGACTGGGCTAATGAGCTGACAAGGAGCAGGTGTGGATGGAAGCATCTAGAAGGGAGCGAGGAGAAGGAGACTAGCACAAGGGGGCAACAGAGGGTCAACAAGAAATACATAAAAACTCAAATCCAACCAGAAAACAACACGAAATGGAAATGAAAACAATGAAAACTCAAAAAGACAAATTAAACCAACATATTCTCATTATCAGTTCGTATGAAATCGTACGAAAAGTTATGCACAGTATTTTCTGGGTTTTTGACGTTTTTCCTCGAAAAAACATATCAGTGCGCATGCGCAGCCAGCCAGACGAAAAAAGCAGATCAGCGGACGGATGTAAAACTGGGACGGACGAGCTTCCCACAGTGCAATAAGTACTTCATGATGTCTCTCACTAGGTTGCTTGCTGTTTTGTATCTTAGGGCTAGGGTTAGGGTTAATTGTATGTTAAATTCTATGTTATTGAATGGTGCGTAAGATGCGCATGCGCACTGATATCTTGTCTCAAGGCAAGACGTAAAAATACGACGAAATATGACGAAAAAAACGTCAAAAACCTACGAAATACTGTGCATAACTTTTCGTAGGATTTCATACGAACTGATAATGTCAATACACTGATTAAACAGATCCTAAACCCTGACATTACTTGCCTTTATCAGTGGTCACACTCACTCTGGATCAATTGATTAATTGCATTTTCTTTGCAGAACCTGGCAGATTTTTTTCACTCCTAAATCCTGTAAATTGTGTCCATGTAAGTATGTGTTGCAAAGATTATTTCAAAGTTGTTTCTGCATATACAGTTTGCTAATAGCAATGGTATGATGATCCAACTTCAAATATAAAGGCAAAGATTAGACCTAAAAAGCCGCTAGCAGAACTGCTGTATAAAAGGAAGTGCCATCCCTGTGCCATGATGGATGATATTGTAAACCCTGAAAGATTGAAGTAATACTTTGGCTCACGTCCATCCGTCCTACTCTACAGTTATATCGTTTTTTTTTTTAAGATGTCTTAACCTGTTAAACTATGTTATTCCCTTTTATATGAATTCAAGCACTTACGAGATAACCACACAGATCCATGTGATAAAACACAAAACCATGAAGCAATATAACTCCAAGATTATTTATCATGATTTTACTGCATATAACAAAATGTAAAGCAGATGCTGAACTAAGAATTGCTGCAGAAGATTTAGGTTTTTTCCAGTCCAGGTCCAGGACTCCATGGAGGGTAATAATGCATTTGTCCATGTCATCTCTTACGACCAATGATTTATGACAGCAAAGTCATTTCCTGCTTGGTTGGGCTGCTGAGAGTCACACACAGACTGTGATGTTTAACCTCTTCCTTACTGTTTCCATGGAGACAGGTGGAATGATGACCTTGAAGGGATGACATGCTTTGATTCCTCTTCCCATCAACTGGTTGCAAAACCTTTTACTGAATTTACCGACATCATATTTAATCCCTTTCCATCACATTCAGTGGTTGATTAACATGTTTTTGTTTTGTTTTTTACACAGTAGAGAAGCCCTTTTCTTGAATATTTTTAGACATAGACAACACAAGTATTTTCATATTTTTGTTAAAGTATTTTAACTTTTTTTTTAAATCAAAGAGTGACACACAAGTGTAATAAAACAAATGAAAAACTTCTATTTGACCATTCACTTACATTAACTGTTTGTCTGTAGTTTCCTGTAAAAGCTTCCTGATTAAACCGCTGGTCCGTACGAAAAAACCTTGTATTTTACCTTCATTTTATTCTGTAATTTCCAAAAAATAAGAAGCAAACAACTGTCATATTTGTAAAAGTCCTCAAAATAATATAAAATATATATACATATTTTTTTTGAGCTCTATATAATCATGATAAACTAACATGTGAAAATTTTAACAGTTGGTTCAGCATGAACTTGTTTTTTTTTGTTATATGGATTATTACATGTTCGAAATGTTAAGCATGAAAACAGACCATGACATCAGTGTGGTTTTAGATATATCAGGAATTTAGAAATGTAATTTCGAAAAAAAAAAAAGTACTTCATTTAATATTGGCAACTCCGCCATGACAGACAGGAAAACAACTTCTCCGCCTCTTAACTCTTCTAGAGATTGTAAAAAAACAGACAGCAGCCCAATATCAATATGTTTAATTGATTTCTCTGTAAAAATGATCATAGGCAAGGATGCAAACCAAACATTTTATTTCTGGTAAACCTTTTAAAGAAGACAGAGGAGGGCGATACAAAACAGCCATCGATTTTAAGAATTGCAGCCTTTGGTGTATTTGCAGATTGTTTTTCTTTTTACAAGGAGACTAACAATCATATTCTTCATGAGAAAAATTTTTCCAAATCTATTTTAACTGGCTTCCTTGAAGCAACAAAAGCAACAAAACAAAGCAAATTAAATAGTTATTACAAGTAAATAATGACATTAGCAATATCAAGTCTTCCTTCTGCCATTATTAGGCATGTTATCCCCCTCCATGTGTCAGTAGCGCCTCTTCACCCGGTACAGAAAACCAGTATGTATTTAGTTTTTTTATATAACGTTATTTTAAGTTATGAAACCAGTGGATTAACTTAAAAAGGTTAAATCTAAGCTAGTTTATAAATGTTAAAGATTGTTTGACTGCTTCAAAGGATAAATTCAATTAGGATGTAAAATTACAACAATATAACAGAGCATAGTTACATTTTAAGCCACATGACCTTCCTGACTCCTTGTGAGAGACCAAACTTAAATAAGGACAAAATGTGTTCAAAATTTACAAAAGTGCTTTCATTTAATTGTGTCAAAAATGGTTAACAAAGGCTCAAAAGCAATACAAAAAAACTTAAATACAAAATAATATGGATCTGGGCCCAAACTAACTGAGGTCAACTGAGGATCCAACTCAAACAAAAAAAACTGACCCACAAACAAAGAACTAAAGGCTGCTTAAAAAGGGATGGAGTAACCCAAGTCTACCACATGAGGGAGGCATGACATATCAAAAGAACCAATAAATACAAAATTAACCATTCTATGAAACAAATAAAGCAAAACATACTTTTACTTAGCAGAAACAATAAGTGAGTACTTAAGAGACAAACTAACTAAAAACAAATTGAAAAAAGTCTCCCCCGTCAATCTTTCAATAAGCAAATGGTACGCTCCAGGTTTCCTCCTCCAGCTGGTTTGCATCAGCAGCACCTCAAACAAAAGAACAAGTTTAAATAAGCCATTCAGACAGACATTAACTAAAGTGTGCACCCATTAGAAAATACTTGTCTAAAAGAAATAACCAACTTAAACATAAACTGTAATATAATATAAAGCAAGAAAAAAATACTACGGTAACACGATGTGGTGATGGGAGGATCATCCACCACAATCCTCTATCCAGCTGCTTCTATTCTCTCACTTAACTTAATACATTTCAGAAGGCAAAGTGTTTTGAAAAGTTTGGCATTTTGTTTTGCAAAAATATATACTGTATATATAGTGTAAGATTTTTGTTTTTAAATTTTTCCAGTTTAGATCCATGAATATTTACTTAATATTTAGTAACATGGCCTTTAGACTTGAGCCAAACATTCCACAACCGTCTGCAAACAGCCATTGTGCACAAGTTTTAACCTCCTGCCTAATGTCTTCAGAGTTTGCTCTTCAGTATATTTTGTAAAGTGCACCAGTCCCTTCGGCATTAAAACACCATTCACAACATGATATTTCACTTTATTCGACAAACGGAACAATGGGTGTTATGGCCATCAGTTTCAGTTTTAAAAACCTTAGACCCAATCAGTTCTCCTCATGACATCATCCTCTGAGCTTTGTGATGTTGAAATAAAACCACTACGAAAGGGTTGGATGAATAGATCAAAACACAAGATTATTAGAGGTTATATGTCAGAAAAACACACAGAACAGGAGATCTGTTCCAATTAACACAGATGTCTGTCTTTCTTTTATAGGAACTTGACAGTAAACCAAGTTGCAGGAAGTTTAATTTATTCCCACTAGAGAAACAGGAAAAGTCAGTTCTGTAACTAATAGAATATTTTCAGCAGACTTAATCCAAAACGCGTATTCCTGGGGATCAAAGAATCAGAGAGGTGGTTATGTGTTTCGACAGTTTTATAAAGCTGCATGCATAAAACAACAGAATAAAACTTCCCATTACAGCCACAATCCAATAATCTGATATGAGCTTCTGAATTTGAATAAATTATTTAAAAAGACCCACTCTAAATTATAGGAGTGTTATCTTTTTATAGTGATCATTAAATATTTTCCATAGAGGGCCGTACGTACTTAAGGCTTTAATCATTTTTGTTTGTTGCATAAGGATTAGAAATGAACAAGAAGTAAAATCAGGTACAAAGACTCATTAAATTGCATTTAAGGACTGTTTTATGTACTACAGCCATAAAGTAACATAGCATGTGTTGTGATGGATTAGCAGTGTTTAATATGTGCTGCAACTGCTATAGAAATGTTATACCTCCCCCTGTTGTTCATTTAACTAGACTCCTTTGATTAAATCTAAGGCTACAGTTTTGTCCTGTAATGTGACCTTTGCTGGGTTTTTATTGATGAATAGTTGTTTGTATGCGATGCACACAGAGGACACCTGTTTTTAATTCCAGACCACATATAGATCCTATCATGGCTGGATGTGCATTTTTCTCTTTGCACCTCTGCTGATGTAGATCAGACGTACAAACAGGTAAACAGGATCTATTCGCTTTAGACATTAAAGCAAACTAAACATCTCTCAGAAGCTGGTTATTTTGATGCACCATATCAATATGAGCACTAGATGGCACTTGATGTTAATAAATCAGAGGCGTAGTGCAGACAAGAAATTCTGTTAAAAAGATTATTTCTCACAATAGCTTTCTCACAACAAACCTAAGAAGGGATTTCACCGGACTGTATGAGTCAATTACCAACAGAAATAAATAATTAGCAGTTTAGTCTGCATTGAAAAGTTTCCTTACGCTAATAAGGATGTCTTATTTCACTCCCTGGCACAAAGATGAGAGATTTGGAAATAGTACGAGATTTCATGAGAGGCTACATATAATGACCACTTTTGGTATATCTGCTATGTTCTACTACATTATTTTATTTTATATTATTTCTGCTTTTAAAGTTAAATTTCTTTTACATTTGTGCTGGGTTTAAACTTTTACACCATCTTGAAGGAAGTAATGATGCCCACAACTTAATCGTTTCTTTTTGTAGATCAGGGATGCACATCTCCTGTCCTGGAGGGTCTGTGTCCTGCATCCTTGAGTTGTGTCCTTGGTACTGCACAACAAAATCAGTTGCATCCTCAGTGTGCAGGCTTTACAGAGTCTAGGTAAACATCAATTATACTTTTAACTGTGCCTTTCATTAGTTAACTCTGTCTCCCTTCTGGTTAAAGCTATTGGCTGTGATTTTACTGCCACTCTATACTCCCCTGCAGCCCCTCTTTAGGTGATTGCTCTGCTTGTTCTTGACAGAACATTTTTTCTGGTGGTGTCCTAAAAGAATTTTGTGGTCAAGTTTCCTTAGTTAGGAAACTCAGAAGGTTCTTTGGTATCTTATATCGATTCTTGTGATGTATCTCCACAAACAGTAAAATATGATTTCATAGCTTTTGTTAATTTTTTCCGTAATAGTTAAAAAAAAAATCCACTGGACTTGGTTTCCAAGATTTGAAGACGTTTCGCTACCTCTCCAGGAACAATTGAAAAAGTTTCCTGGAGAGGTAGCGAAACGTCTTCAAATCTTGGAAACCAAGTCCAGATGATTTTTTGGAACTTTTACGGAATGACTATGACCTGGATGACTGAGAATCTTCATCAGCATTTTGTTCATTTTGCACCGTGTCTCTCCTACACTGTTTACAATTTGATCAATGCTGCACTTTGTAAATGGAAATGCTCATTTTCACCGCTAAGCTGCTGCTAATTCACTGTCGAACAAGCTGAAAGAAAACAAAATGACAATAAAGTTTGTCTCAGTCTAAAGTCATGTATATAATGGTATATATATATATATATTTTTAATTTCTGGGGTAAATCAGTCCTGAAACAGAGCAGTTGGGAGAACCAGAATTTAAGGAGGTAAAAACGCTCTTCAGGACTTTTTGTCAGGAATCCAGTTTGTGTGGTCTGTTTTTGTGTTTCCTTTCCTC
>NW_015150464.1:680297-690642 GCF_000732505.1 Cyprinodon variegatus
GTGTCTTCCCCTCACCTTCCAGTTCCGGTTTGACAGTGTTCTGAGCAGCACTGGATTCATCACCATATTCTTATAAACCTGTTAAACTGTTCCGTGGTCTCTGTTTGGTCTTTTGCATTTTAATTAAATCATGACACTTTTACATTTTTTTAAATGTTTTTTTAAACTTTTTTTTAAACCTTAAGAGTCGAAATCTTGGTCATTGCTTCCTGTTTTAAACAGATTAAAAAACTTAAAGGCAACTTTAAATTGCCTTTAATTAGCTTTGCATGCAATGCTGCTATGCTAAAATGCCAAATATTAGTAATACTGTTCCAAATTAACTTATGACTAGAACTTTTTGTATGAACGGTTGTGCATACATTGCGCACCAGTACAGAAGGTCAGACATAATTAAACCTCTTCTGGTCAACTGAGAACTTTCCACATCTCAACAAAGAACTTTAAATGTCAGATTGCAAATGAGATTTTCAAAACATAATTTTGCTTTGCCTACAAAAGGGATTTCAGTCATATGGCGCCTGTGTTATGACTGCTCCACTTTCTGAGCTGTTTAAACTCTTCTAATAAGGTTTATGTAATTTAGAAAAGCTGACTTGGATTGGATCGATTTGGAGATTTAATGGATCAGTTAGCATGCAAGGATTTAGCTTTATTCTGTACCAGTGCCAGCTACGAATGCTGCTTTCACCCTTTAAAGAATGTGACCATACTTCTACTCGGATTGTAACCCAGGGTCAGTGCAGGGTCTGAGGTTTTACTGGTTAATGATTAGCAACAATTTTTATGAGACATTTTTCTTGCAAACACGTAAGCAAGTGATATAAGAACTCATTCAAACTGGATTTTCATGCTGCAGTGACATTTAAAATGAGCAGGACTTATGAGGGTGTTTATAGGCTCTCAGTGAGGTCTTAGGAAAGCTTTCTAGGAATACATTGGCGCATTATTTTGGAAAAATAAATAAACTGGGGTTGCATGCAGTTCTATTATATAAATGTGTAACATATCAGTGTGGCGATCTGTTGTCTTTGTGTGTGCATGTATGTCAGGGTGCCACCCGGTGGTTAAAGCTATGAAACAAAAACAATATAAATATTATATATGGCCAAAAGCAATTGACATTTAGAATTATTTCAATTTGCCAAACTTTACTTCCAATTTGTAACAGTGTGTTTATAACATACCATTGCTTTGAACCGTTTTAAAATCTATGAATGCAGCACTGGAAAAAAATAAAATCTAGATAAGTAGTTTTTTCTTAAAATAAGTGGATTTGTTCTTGGATTGAGGAGGTAAAGGTAAATTTAGACAATTTACATTTAAAAACTACTGCAGTCTGTTATTTCAAGTGCATATTATCTAATTATCTTTTTTTAGGAGTAAAAATACTCATTCCATTGGCAAACTATATCATTTACCTATCCAAATTAAGGGTAAATACCAGTACCCTTAATTTAAGAACTTTTTACTTATTTCTGAATATTTTTCCAGTGAGTTATTACTAGTTTTACCTGTCTTCAGCTTCACGGATCTGATCTGTACTTTTGCTAAGTGCAAAAGGAGATTCTTTTTTTAATGAGAAAAAAAAAGTCCCACGATGAACACAATGTTCTAGTTTGTAGAAGCTTCCAAATTCCTTAAGATACTTTTTTTTTCCAAACAGAGGAGACTATGGAAGATGTAGTTGTTACTCTGCAGAAGCAAACAGATGCCCTTTACCTTTGCATTTTCTGAAGTGTTCCAGTTTGTAATGAATCTATAGCCAAAGCGGATGTGTGTCAGTATTCATCATTTCAAAAGCAGGCGCACTGGAAGCTGTTTCAAGCGAGGGGGGCTGATGGCTGGGTTGGAAAACACATGACGTCATTATGTTGAGGGCTGTGGCTGACGTTTTTAACATAATATTGTAGGCCTACATTTGTCGCCAAAAACTGCCATTTAAAATGCATCGGAACAAAGCATGAACATTTTAAACTTTATTTCTTCTCTTTTAATCATTCAAAACAAACAACAGCTTCCAATCAACAGGATCAGGAATACTTGAATAAAACATGGCCTAAATATAGCCTAAACTGAGCATTGAACGTCTTGAAAGTCCATTCGACTATGGATATGGGGAATGACAAAAAACAAAAAACACACACAAAAAAAATTAACAAATTTCAAATTTTATCACTAAATAGCTTAATACAGACATAATATTTAGTGATGTGCAGCCTTATTCTAGCGTAGACTTCTTCAGCCACAGGACTACGACGAATAGGCACAGCATATATAAATAAATAAGAAATAAATAACGCTAAATAAATGCTCGGCGGCAGTATAGGGGAATTAAAACCATTTCTTACCTCGAAATAGTCAGAAATACATTTCTGCTGCCTTTTGCTAGCCATGCCTAAATGAATGTGCGGTGGCGGAAGCTTCCGGGGGAGTAGCCCAGTTTTTTATGGAATATTAAAATAATGAATCATTAGTTTATATCTTATACACAGCCCATCATTTTAATCCCATATCAAACACAGTCTTTTAAAAAATAAATACATAAATAATTTCATGTTTTTAAGTACAATATTATGTTACTCCACAGCCTCCCACCATGGGGGGCTGATGCTATGACGAGGGAGGCTGCAGCCCCCGCAGCACCCCCCTTCCCGTGCCACTGTTCAAAAGTGTTTCAAAATTCTGCTGTCCGTGTTGAAGAAGGTTGAAAAGGGTGTCTATTTGCTTCCTGTTCAAGATTCAAGATTTTTGTTTATTTGAAACCCAACCTTGAGTGGCATTCCAGTAGGGCGAAATTTCATTTTTGGTACAGCCCATCCAAAAAAAGACATAACACACAGAAAATATACAAACACAAGGAGACGGGGTGTCTTGATGCCATAAAAATCCCTTATAGTAGGAAAAACAAAAAGAAAGGGATGACAATAGGTGAGAGCGGTCATGGTTCCTAACAGTTCTTTTAGCATAGGGAGCTAACGAGGCTCACAGATGCTAAGGGGCTAAAAGGAATCCCAAAATCCTTTGTATGACTTGACTTCTAAGTACAGCATTATATAAATGGAGCAAAGAGAGAACAGTGTGTGTTATTCTTCATACACCTTCATATGCATTAGGTTTTATAATGGAGAGTTTCAGTTATTTGATACATATGTGTAACTTGCCTGTTTTGTTGTACTTTTTTAGAAGGCTGTGGTCCCAGATTTGACTAGTATCATCCATATGCATTTTTGCTGCCCAACGACGTGAGGAAGACTAAAGACGAAGTGTTTTCCTGTTCACCTCAACAAGGAACATTATAGGGATATCAATCAGATGATTTCAGGGGATTTCAGTTTATATTATTGAAGCGACTATAACCTGCACAGAGCTTGGTTATTTAAGTACTTTAGTTGAAAAGAAAGTTGGTGTCACATCTAGTGTTGATTATAAAACCTGACAACCTCATTCCTGATCTGTTTGTTTTGGTCCTTCTTGGTCTTCATAATGAGAGGCTGAGAGAGAAACCTTTCGGCTAATAACTCTGGAGGAGCTGCAGAGATCCACAGCTCATTTGCAATAATCTGATAAGGAAACTATGAGGTGATAAGATTAAAATGAAGATAATAATCACATTTTTTCTGTCTATGTGTTGCCAGAGGCTATGCAGTAGATACAGCAAAAATGCTCTTAATTGGGGACAAAACCAAACTTTTTGAAATGGATTGTATCATTTTAACCAGCTGCCATGCCTATCATAGCTGGGTGATTTGTTTATCACCCAGGCAGTCCTGGTAGACACTCCCTGACTTCCGTCTCCCCCCCAACCCGTCCTCGAGCTCTGCTGGGGGAAGCCTGAGGCGTTCCCTGACCAGCTGAGAGACATAGCTCCTCCAGTGCGTCCTGGGTCAAATCCTGGGCGACCCCATGGGGCATGCCTGGAGGAAGAGGCAGGGAGGAGAGACTTGGTGGAGGAAGGGATCGGATCCTCTTTTTCAAGTCACTGAGGTGGTCAAAAAACTTCACACTGGCTTCGGGGTTGGATGTTATCAGGCTGTGGCAGCTGACACACCTCTTCAAAATTGCGACAGTTGGGGATAATAGACCTGAACTGGCAGACTGGATGGTTCACTTACAAGTCTATTAATCTCGCTTCTTAACCTCTCCTGGAAGGGAGGGTGGAGAGGAAAGAAGGCCATGGAACAGTAGAGTTTTCTTAACATGTGTTTTGTTGGCCTTCAGAAGGCATTCACTGTATTCCTTGTGGTGCCCTGTGGTGGGTTCTCCAGCAGCAAAGAGGCAGGGGCCCTTTACTGATTGCAATCCAGTCTCTGTGCAAGCGGAGAAGGACTTTGGTTCACACTGGTCTCTGTCAGGGCTTCCCTTTGTCCTGTTCATAATTTTTATGGATAGAACCTAGACACAACCAAGGGCCGGAGGGTGTCTGGTCCATGGAGCAGCAGATTTCATTGTTGCTTTTTGCAGATAACGTTGTTCTGCTGGCGCCCTGCTGCCAAGACTTACAATATGCACTGTGGCCATTTGGAGTCGAGTGTGAACCAGCTGTGATGAGAATCAGCGCCAAGTTTCAAGTCATGGAAAAGACAACCAGAAAAATTCTTGCCTGAAATGGAGAAGATCAAGAATCCTGGGGTCCTTTTCATGAGTGAGGGGTTAAGCTGGGCATACACTGTACGATTTTTGTGTCCTTTTCAGGCCGATTCTCCAGTTTTGTGAGAATTTTTTGATCGGGAAAGGTCGGGAGAAAAATCAAACATGTTTGAAATTCAGTTGGCCTTCATAAGATCGCATCAGAGTGTCGGGCCGCAGAGTGTGGCAACATCCGTCATGAGCTGTTAACTTTTAAACCCTGCAGCTTTGTCATGCAGTCTGAGCTGTAGCTGCGTGCAATGATTGAAAATATTGCACAGTGTATGCCTGGCTTAAATACAGCAGGAGATCGATAGAGAGATTGGTGCTGCTGTTCCTATAATGCGGACACTGCACTAGTTTGTCGTGGTGAAGAAAAAAATTAGCAAAAAGCTAAAGCTCATGATAAACCAATTAGTCTATATTCCTCTCTTCAATTAGAGAATGGCCATGAAATTTGAAAGAACCAGACCCTGGATCTTCATCATCCAGGAGAAACTCATACTTTACATACGTGGCTAAAACATGTTTTTTGGATGACCTTCTGGAGAACGCCTCTGGCTTCCCGCAGCAGAGCTGGAGGACGAGTCGAGGAGAGCGAAATCTGCGAGTGTTTGCTAAGACTGCTGCCCCCGTGACCTGGTCCCAGATTAGCAGAGGAAGCCTAGTAGGCTACAAGTGCATAACAGAGTAATACAAGAGGCATGAATCCTTTTCCTACATGTTGTGTCCTTGTGCACTTATGGTTCTGTTGCACTAATTAAAAACTGATAAAGTGTATTATATTGTAATACCAATTCATGTTAAGAAGAAGTGTTAATATTAAAATATATCATGAAATAATATAAATGACCGCCCGTAGACATTGGTAAACCAGGCAGAAATCAAATTATTGTTTGCCTGATTTGTTTAATGCTCCCTTGTTATTTGTGCCCAGATCCCTGCTGCTCCTTTGTGGCCCCCTGTCGTCAACCTAGAAAATAATCCTTGGTGGTTGAGGAGGGGTGTTGGGGCATGCAATGTGTTTGGTCACCGTTTCTGAATTTCTGATGGGGGCACTAATGATGGAGTGGCACGCAAGGCGCTCATTAGCTGCCCAGCGATTTAACAGGTTGCATGCAAGGACCTGGGATCAGCCCAAGACCACTAAATACTTGAGTCATTTTCATTCTTCCTCTCCCTGCCTTCAGGGAAGTGCGCATGCAGATAATCTCATTAGGGAAAACATAACATTTGTAAAAGAGCTTTGGAGCAAAGCCCCACATCTGACTTCCCCTCAGTTTTCAAAATGTGTGTTCCTTCATCATCCATAGCTGATGTGAAGTTGGTGTCATAATCTCTTATAATCAAAATGGTTCTGGAGCACTGGGGAAACTTGTTGCCTTAAATGAGTTGGACACCCACATGTGAGGAATGTTCGTGTCAAGCAGCGAGTCTAGATCGGCTTAAAAAACAACAATGAAAACACAATCCTCTTAATAGGGTTAAATCTGCAGCAGATAAAGCTGGACTTTGTTTAATAAGGTTATCTTTTAAAGAGGCTGGTCTCTGTAATGACAGCAAGAAGGAACAGCAGAGGGCGCTGTTCACCTTTTTCTGACTCAGATCAAATTTTGAACTGTGAAGATTCAATAATTCATGAAAGGTTATCCATAAAAACATAAAATGAAACTTACTTTAATGCATCTCCACAAATAAATTTAAAGCTAAAAGCTTACAAATATACTATGCCTAAATAAATAGTAATGTATTCCTGAAGCATGTAGACTTTCTTCAGCTTCTTCTTCATTGTAAATTGATAATTATAATTAAATGATTCATAATTTTCTCTTGATTATTGTTCGTTGGAAACATTAAAGACATTAAATACTTTTGTATACTTTGTTAACTATTTATGCCTTACATTATTTAAGATGACTGTATCCTTAAATAAATTAAACCTTTTCACAAGCATTGATTTGTTTTATTTTTTTTATTTCATTTTGAAAATCTAATCTATCGTTAGTATATTTGTATTTCCTGTTTGTGTTAAGCCAGTACAGTTATTTCTGACAGTGATTTATCTAAAATGTGTCTTTCTGAATCTCTTAAGTGGTTCAAAAATAAACACATAAATTCAAATAAATGATGATGTTATTATGAAATGTACTTTCAGTTTTGAAATATTATATTTCTTCTAGGAGACTTCCAGACTTCGAGTTGCAGCTCTGGGACCTGTAACTCGTGGGAAAGGGAACTTATGTAAGAGCTAACAAGGTTTTGCTGCATTGCAGTAGGAGCATGGACAAGAAAGTAAATATGACATTCTAAACATCACCTTACAAAATACTTGAATTATTGAACTTTTTTATATTTTTACTTGGATTTAATGTAAATTACTGAAGCATGATTGGCAAGATTTCAGGAAAATTACAGAGCAAACTACCTAGGCTAAAAATCTACCTACAGAAATCTCCTAAAGAGTAAACAGGGTATATCTGTGTATAAATGAAATCCAGTTGTTTATTGAAGGCCTCAGAGGTTTGGCAGATAACTTTAGTGAACAAATCTCATCATGCACTGGAAAAACGATCTAGAAATAAGTAAAAATTTCTTAAATTAAGCACATTTAACCTTAATTTGAGTAGGTAAATGATATAGTTTGCCAATGGAATGAGTATTTTTACTCTTAAAATAAGATAATCAAATAATATGCACTTTAAATAAGACAATGCAATTTTGTTTTCTTATTTTAAATGTAAATTGTCTTGTTCCATTGGCAAAATGTATGTTTTACCTCGTCAATCCAAGAACAAATGCACTTATTTTAAGAAAAAATGACTTAAGACATGAGTTAGGATACAAGTCATTGTTCCAAGCTGTGAACATCTAAAAGAGCTTGGTTTGATCCATCATCTGAACAGGATTGGACCAATTCTAATCCTACCTTGACATGAACATCCAGATCTATGTTTAATAGAATGCTGTGGGCAGAAATGTTCGAATGTAATTCAGACGTTTACAACCTTTGCCCTAGAAAAGCTTAATCTAAAACAGTGTTTTTAAGGCATATTTTATATGAGACTTTTCTAAAAGCAAAAAAAAACCTAAATCATTTCAGACACATGTAAAAAAAAAAGTTTGGAAATGTTAAATATTGATGTGGACACATACTGGGATTCTGTCCAGGACATTTGACATGTTTTGGGGGTTGTGAGGGGACCCAGTCCTTAAAGATGATTGACACGTCAGTAATAGAAGCAGAAACATAAATATTTAAACTGTGTTTCTCCCCACAGTGTGAAGTATAAATCTGATGAGTCTTACAGACTCTGGTGAAAAAACAATGCAGCTCCTCAGAGGTCACTGCTTTATGAAAATTAAAACTCCTTCATGGCTCTTTCTTTGTATTGTTTCGCTTTGTTAAGTAGCCCATAATTCAGCTGTTGAAGCATAATGAGTCAGAGCTCTCCTCAAACAAAGCATAAAATGCATGGTTCCTTTTTGGGTCTGAAGGAAAGGAACCTTGTTGGAAATTCCCTGCAGATCTGCTCGCATGACTGAGCAGTGACAAATGATCAAAAAGGCTGCGGAGCACCCATTGAACCCCCTGGAGTGTAAAGACATGCAGTTACCCTGGGGTAAGGGGAAACATGGTCTTGTGTGTGGTGTGGTCTTACCTTAAAAGGTGTATTTCTGGAATCCATAACCATAATAATGATTATCTGACCTCAATCTAAAGGCTCAGTAGTTTCCTTTACTCATCTCTGTAAATTAAATGCTGGTGAACATTCTCAGTCATCCAGGTCATAGTCATTCCAAAAATGTTAAAAAACATTCCTCTGGACCTTGTTTACCAAGTATGAAGATGTTTTGCTTCCCATCCAGGAAGCTTTTTCAATAAAAAATGTCAGAAATAGCTTTGAGTTTGAGGCTTTATACAGTGGACCAACAAAGAGGGACAAAATCCCCAGACCAAATATGAGCGGGGTGGTGTATGCACTTCAATGCAGTAAGACTGCTCTGATCTTTATATTGGAAAAACCAAGCAACCTCTCCACAGACGCATGGCCCAAAACAGAAGAGCGACCTCCTCCGGACAAGACTCTGCGGTACATCTACACCTTTTGGACAGAGGACATTTTTGGAGGACTGGAATGGTCACATTTTGGACAAAGAAAATAGGTGGTTTGAGGAAGCCATCTATGTTAAGACAGAAAAACCAACCTAAAACAGATGGACTCAGGGTTCAACTTTCAAAAACCTACAGTGCAGCAATTGAGTTGATCCCTTCCTGCTACCTTGCAACCCCAAACCCTTTACAGGGGAACAAAAGACCTTGCCTATTCAGCCAGGCTAACAATTCCCTTTAACGACACCCCTTTCAGAGATATAGACAGGTAGTTTCATGTTTTCTAAACTAGCTACTGTTTAAAACATCAAACTCAAAGCTATTTCTGACATTTTTGATTGAAAAAGCTTCCTGGATGGGAAGAGAAACGTCTTCGTACTTTGAAACAAAGTCAAGAGGATTGCTTTTTTACTTTTTTGGAATATTTTATGAGATCCACATTATATGCTCTTGATAAAGCTGTAATACGTCTGTATTTCCTCCTGAAGCTAATGTTTGACGGAATGGCACAGCAACATTTCAGATGTAAACTAAATATAATGCATTAGCACAAACACCCTACAAAAGCTGGAGCATGGTAGTGGATGAATAATGGTTTGGGGTTTTTTATAGCCAAAGGACTGGGACACCTATAAGCTAAAGTGGCCTATGAAGCCCAGAGCATATTAAATGTTAGGCTATCTGTAAAAAAAAAAAAGCTAATGCTTGCTTCAAAATGGGCTGTCAACAGAAAGACATGTCCCCAAACTATGCAGTAAATGGACAGCACAATTTCACCAGAAGAAAAGAGTGAAAATGTTGCAATAGTCAAGGGAAAGTCTGAAAATCTTAGGTGGTACCTAGGTGGTAGGGAATCATGGATGAAAAGTGAGACAAAATGTCTTTACAATCATTAATATACAAATCCATATACAAAACAAGCACTGTAAGCTCCTACTGTTAAACATTTGTCTACAGGCTGTCATTTTAGACGCTGTACTTTTTTAGGTCCTGTATCGTTTTTGCTCACAACATTTCCATTTTGCAATTGTTTTGGTTTAAAGAAGTCATCACACAGAAATCTGACTTTTTCATGTGTGTTGGTCTTTGGCTACATAAAGTGACTTGGTTTTCTCATGTGATCTCTTTGCTGTAACCAGAAAAGCCCAAACAGCTCACTCTCTGCAAACCATGCTTGTAATTTCCTTTGATTATCATCCTTCCTTAAAGGGTGCTAACATTAGTCTGACTTGTTACCATCACTCTTGCCTCTATTTCTCCAAAAAGGGCAATTCTAACATCTGGGACTCACCTGCAGACAAGTAGTAGGCGTTGCTGCTTGTGTAACTTTTTTTTTTTTTTTTTACTAATGTATAAGAGATAATAGTGTGAAATGATGGAAAACGAACCATAGAAAACTACTAATGTTGCTAAATCTACCCCCATATTAATAGGCATGCAGTTCTTTGCCGAACACTTGCGAGAAAATACGGGGTATAAAAAGGATTCCAAACACACTCCATATAAGTTTTTTTATTTTTTTTTTTTTACTCCTAAAGCAGAATTAGAAATGATTTTGGAAGTACTGTGTATGTTTTCCAGTGTAGACCTGTTTCTCTGACAATG
>NW_015150464.1:692180-710983 GCF_000732505.1 Cyprinodon variegatus
TTTTATATGTTTTTGTGTACATACTTAGTATGACTGAAATCAGCAGCAGTTAGCGCCCATGTGCACGGTATAATGGATGCCATCAAGCTTTAAACCCACAGCAAAACCAAGCTATAAAAGCAACAATGGCGGCTTGCAGAGTACTTGCATGTGGGGCTGACTTTTTTGACTCATCAACTTGTGGCTACCTACAGGAATGGTGTGGTGAAGGATCTAAACTGTTTTAACATTTCAAGAGTTAAAGATTTATATTGCTTTGATCCTTAATGAATACAATTATTATCTGAAAAACTGCTTCCTCCTTTTATTTTGCTTATCTTTTTCCAATATTACAAATCATTTGCGGAGCTAAATCAATAAAGTAAAAAGAGAACACATTTGTAAAACTTTTTTATACCAGATCACTATAACCCAAGATACTAAATAAACAATTAGCCCCATATTCCCGCTGCACCCTGTTAAAAACATTTAGCTATTTTTCATCCCTGAACTGCAAATAAAAACGGTCTGGATTAAGTCTGCCTCCCTGTTAAATGCAGACGACTGACAGGAATGCAGCAGCCTGCCTGTATGACTAAGCTTAGATGGTTGTTGCTGACCCGGCGGGTGCTTTGCAGTTGACCCACCGGTCGCCAAAAGAGGTCAACAAGTTACAGAGTGATGCGTGTCCTATTTGTGTCGTACAGAGAAACACACCGAGACCAAAACTTCAGAGTGATACCTATAGTAAGCTTCGCCATACGGCTGAAAAACAAACAAATGCTTTTGAGACAAAATGAATGAGTAAAACAATTTACAATAACTTATTGCTTAAGTGTTTATACTAATTAATTACTGCTTGGTTAAAGCACCTTTAGATTTGATGTAATCATTCACTGTTTTTTGGTAGATGGGTTTAAGAGTTTGTTCTGCAACCCCAAATTAAGTTATTCCTCTATAGATCTGAGTTATGCTTTGGAATCACTGTCCTGCTAAGAAAAAAACAAATCCCTCATCCATCTTATTTATTGTATGTTTTCCAACAAAGACATGAAGGGTTTTGGGTTGAAAACTGACTAGTACTTTGAGTTGATAATTTCAGATCCCTTCAAAACATAGTAACCCCAAACCATGATGTTCCAACCATCATGCTTCAGTTTCGAGATTATACACATAAGGCCTTAAGTGACATACTTTAAGCGAGCCTAAACCTTGCACAATATTTTTTGACATGTATAAGTTAGGTCTAGAAGTTTTTTTTTATAGGAAAAATGTTTCCCTCTACTCCAGACATATGAAGACTAAAGGAGGCTTTTGTACAATGTCTCTATAGAAGAAGCTCAGGGTACTACAGGCCTTTGTTGTTTTGACATTGTCAGTCATTTTTGAAAGCTTCTATTAAAACCCACCATTTTTTTAGACCCACTGTAAGCTGCTGGGTTCATTTTTTCTCCTATCTGTGTCACATTTACTGGCTGCTCTCATTCCAGTCCCAAAAAAAGCCTCAGGTCACCTCATTCAATGACTACCTGCCTCTTGCTCTGACTCCCATCATGATGAAGTACTTTAAAAGGTAAAATACTATGCTTCGATACACCCCTCTGTTTGTGGCTGTTAGACTTTCTCACAGAACACCTCTGATGTCATCACAGTAAGCACAGGCTCCCCTCAGGGCTGCGTCCTGAGCCCACTGCCGTTCAGTCTGATCATCATCAGAGACAACAATGACCAGGACTACGGAGAGGAGGTGGAGCAGCTGGTGGGCCGGTGAGAAGACAATAGCCTGATACTGAATGTGGAGAAAACAAAAGAAATCATCGTCGACTTTAAGAAGAACCGGCCTAACCACGCTCCACTACTCATCAACTGCTCAGCTGTAGATATGGTCAGCAGCGTCAAATTCCTGGAGGTGCACATCACAGACACCCTCACTTGGACTATCAACCCCACCTCATTGGTCAAGAGGGCAGGAAAGCGCATATACTTCCTGAGGAGGATAAGGAGACCCAACCTGCCCCCACCCATCCCAGAAGCACCATAGAGAGCCTTCTGACCAGCTTTCTCACTGTGTGGTGTGGAGGCTACAGCACCTCAGACTGGAAGAAGGTGAGAAGAGTAGTGAGAATAGCAGAGATATAGGATCACCGGGGCCCCTCTTCCCTCCATAAAAGACATTTCATCCCAGAGCTGCGTGCTCCGAGCCCGTAACATCAACAGTGACCCCTCACACCCCCACCATGGACTGTTCTTCCTGCTGCCCTCTGGCTAGAGGCTTCGCAGCATTCGATGCAGGTTCAGCAGGTTCCAAAGCAGTTTCTTCCCCACTACCATTAGACCGCAGAATGTTGAAAAAACTCTAAACCAAGTCACAGACTCTGCAATACACTAATAATACCAAACCAAATAATAATACCAAATATATATAGTGCATAATTGCACCATATATATATTTGCCTTGAAATGCTCTGAACTTCCATATCAATGCGGGTTTTTTTTACCATGTTTTTAATCACTGCTGCACTTTATGAAACGAAAATGTTCATTTTGCTGCTAAGTTGCTGCTCATCCACAGTCATGAAAGCTGTACAATACGAAATTTCATTTTGTATACACTCTATGTTTATAAAGTCTACGTAAGTGCTACCTGGTTTTCTATTTTGATAAATTCTATTGGTTTATGTATTAGAAGGGCCTCCTCCAGAGGAGACTGTGAGGTCCCTCACAGAAGAACAACTTTTGGATGAAAACAAACCAGTCATGTGACCACTAAACTCTTAACATGTCCTTGTGATGCTTATATTGTATATTATATGTTCCTTCTTATGCATTTGCCTACCTAGGGACTACGGATGAAAACTAGCTTTGTAGCTATAATCCGGCATATTTACATTTGGTTTTATACTGTTCATTAATGTGCTTTGTCCCTATTCAAATAAATAAATAAATAAAAGAAAATCAAGTTTTTTAACACTATGATTAGATGTGATAGTTGACTTGTGGAGGTTAGTGCATTCTCTCTGCAGCCACACTTTAGTTTCCAGGTATTCTTTTTATTTTAGAGATAAATCCAAGTTAAGACTTGTCACTGTTCTCTCATATTTCTCTTAATTCTGCCAGTTTTTGTATGATATTATTTTTTCATTTTACTTGAACATTTAAACAATGAAATATAAGAATTAAATCGACTAATTCCAAATGAAAAATATATTGAATAAAGAAAATTCTGATGGGAAGTGAAAATAGTTCATTTGATTCGCTACAACTGATGGCACTAAATGCTCAAACTCAAAAGTTTTAGTTTCAGGTTGTATACATTTATATAGGATTATTGCACTTTTAGGTAATATAGATTCCATTTAAAACATAACTTTTTTAATTGTTCAGCATTTAAATCATGATACAAGAGAAACCGTTGCAAAGATATTAATCAAGCAGCAGATGTCATTTTCCTCAACATATTATAGCAGCATGGTGAACGCAGTCTGGGTTTTGTCAGAGAGAGATGTTCTGGTGCATCTTGGAAGTGACGTCGCTCTGTTTAACTTTCATCCAGTTTCTGGCCTCCATTCATCTCAGCGACTCACGTGCCAATGATATGAAGTTAACTCACTATGGTTACTGTCAGCTAAACAGCAATCAACAAAGAGCTCAATGTGTGGTATCCACTGCCCGTCGGAGCAAACTGTAAGGGAACTCACTCATATCTGTTCTCCATCAGCGCCTGATTGAGCACGTTTTATTCAGACCTGAGATTTAAGTCTCCCTCCTATTTCCTGATATTGTCTTTTGAAAGGAGCTGCGGCCCTGCAATGCCAGATCAGTGGATCTAAGCACTTGGTATCAACTGCCAAACTTGGGAACATAAGCAGCATATTTCAACAGAAATGATACCTCTTGAAATTCAAACATTTCAAAATAATATTCTCAGACAGTCTCCGCTCAGTTTTCATGGAATCAACGTCTGTGTTCAGGCTCAATTGTTTTCTTGGGACATTTACAGCAGATGAGGACAAGAAAGGTACTGTCCTTCTGCAAAGTGTCCGTGGCTTCTTCATGAAGGGTCATTGAGCAGGGAAACATCTTATTAAAGTTTCCCCTCTCATCTCCCTAGAGAAAGCCCAAGTATGGCTATGAGGAGCTCCTTCATCAGCATGTTGAAACAGAGAGTGTATTATGCAGCTGGGCTGGTGGAAAGCTTTGCTGGGTCATAGCTGTGTGTTTTTTGGCTCTCCTGGCCGCTGGCCCCCCAGCTGGGAGTCTGCTGACGAGAAGGTTCACCTTAGCTTAAAGGAATAAAGGTTTGTATTCAGGAGATATTAATGCATGCAAGAATGTCATTTTTTTCTCTTTGTATTTATTGTTTTTTTAAATATTTTTCACACAGAGCCTATAGGAGAAAATATCAGGAGGTATGTCCAACTATTTTAAAAATAAACATTCAGAGCTTCCCGAAACTCGACTGTGACTATAGCTGGTGCTGCTGACTTTGGACTAATCATATGTTTGAAGTTTTTTTTATGGAAATAAAATGAGCCTGCCTTAAAACAAAGGATAAACGTGGGAAAGCACAGCATGCACACTGTACAGTACAGTGGGGGATGTGTAATGCTGTGGGCCTATTTCTTTTCCAAGGACCCTTTGAAAATTCTTATACTGCATTGCATCAGGAAGTCAGTTTGTTGACCTCTTCCAAAAAGGGTCTCATCGGATAATTTAGCTCGAGTGATTAAACATATATGTAACCGAATTCAAATCTTATAGAAAACCCACAGGATGGGCTGAATTTAAAAGGGCACAAGAGTGGACACAAGACTCTGCAAAGGATGTGAAAGGAATGTTTCTGTTTTGAACCAATTAAATGCCTTTGGTATGGATGCCAACAAGTGTGGACAATAAAGAGGCAAAAGAAAAGCTTGTGTTATGATGGTCGCAAACACCAGCCCGTGTCTTTTAATGGTCCTACTTAATTTTAAAGTCGCAGGGAAACCACCGTTGCATTTCCGAATTCTCCTGAGTGGTGCACGACTTTACACGAGTGAATAAAGGGAATGTGATTGGTTGTTTATCAAGAGGGCTGGGTTGTTTTGGCGGAAGGTTCGCAAGCAAGTTTGATTGTGGCCGGTGTCTTGGAAGCATCTTACTAACCAGTTAGCAACTTAGTTCTAGTAGGTTCCCAATTGAAAATTCCATTGGGACAAAGTAGCACTAAATTGGTGACATAGTGTCAGGATTTGGTTATGGAGTGTAGACCCAAAAGCAGAGGCAGGAAGGCAGAGGTGAATTTTTTTAGATTTAATTAAAAAGGGAAACTGAAAACAAAGGCAGGTTATCCAAAAATCCAACAATGAAAACGAAGTCCAAACAAGCATCAAATCAGGAGTCCAAAAATCCAAAAGAATCAAACATAAAAACTAGTCAAAACGAATCAGAAACTTTGGAGACATCAGGGGAATCACTGTCACAACGAGGAAGACTCAGGAAGACGGAGTTGCAGGAAGTTTTACAAAGTTTGGCAGTGTTTGACGAGGACCCAGCAAAGGGAAACTGAAGAGAGAGGGCTTTTTAAAGGAGACTGAGACAAAGAGGGGGCTAATGAGGAAACTGGGAGCAGGTGTGCAAAGAACAAGAGAGGGAAAGAGCTAGGGAAGAAGGAGAACATAAGAGGGCAGCAGAGAGCAACAAATAGAAACTTGGAAGACTGGAAATAACAACAAAATGATAATTAAATTACTAGGACCATAAAACATGGAGAAAAGAAAACTAAACACTAGAAAACCAGGAGTAAAGTAAGACTGAATACTCAAAAAAAAAAAAAAAAAACATAACAGAAACCTGACACATAGAAACGACACTTTCAAGGAACACCATGGACAGCAGAAACATGCAAGAGGAGGAGAGTTTAGTGTCGGAGGTCGTTGATGAGTCTCCTCCGTCATACATTTTTTTATTTAGAGGAGGAAAGCAGGGACGAAGATGTTGTGGAAGAGGATGCCAGGTGGTGTAGAAGGCTTACAGCCGTACATGTTTGAGCCCATGCCTCGCAACGCTGCCAGTTCTCTTAGCTCTACGCCTGCCAAAGACACATGTTTTATTTATTTATTTTTTATATTTTATATAGAAATTTCTACTTTTGATGTATGTACAATGCAGCTAATATACTTTAAGCTGTTTAATTTTGATTAAATGACATACAACTAAATATTACCTCACCTAGGTCACCTTGTTCTTTATTCTGCAATGCATTCTGGGTAAATGCCATATGCTAGGTTCTGTAGCGTTAGCTCTGTCCAGCCAACACAGCAATAAGTGAAGCTAAACCTTTTCAGCTTGAACCAGAGTTTACTGTAGAAAACACAAGACATAATGACAATGAGGAGAACCAAACAGAAGAACATAAGAGAACTGACCGAAAATGTTGGTGTTACTGCGGCTGCTGCCTGCAGATGCTAACTGGGACAAAAACATCTCTGTTAATGTTAAACTTCCTGTGTTTACCCAGCAGGTTTAATATTAGTGATACCCTACCCAGCACGTATTATGCAGTTGAATAAATAGCGACCTCAATGGCTGTAAAATATAACGAAGCATAAATGATTTTGGAAGTAATTATGAGTTTTTACATATCACAAAGAGCTAACAACTATCAACAACATATCATAGCATCTTTAGGTCAACTAGTCATGGATTCCTTTAATGCATGTGATCCTGTGGGTCTAAACATTTTGCCAACCAGGCTAAAGTTTCCAGTGGGCATCTCTGGTTTTGCACTCTATCTGAGGACAAACAAGTTCTGCAGTCTTCCTGCATGCTTCCTTTAGCTGGCAATATTCAGTCGTTGTTTTGTGACCCTGTCTATCATATTTTCAGGAAGAGCATTCAGTGACTCAGAACTGGTAAAGGTTGTTCAAACATGACCAATGTTTTAACCTGGATCCGTCTCTCTTTCTGACAATTCGCAGAAATGTTCATGTTTTAACATCACAGGCAAATTTTTGAGAAGCCCTTTCAGGTGTGGCTAAAACTGTGGAATTGTCTGCTTCTTAAACTGTTTTACTCTCTGGAGGAGCCTTTCAAACTCGTGTTTTGTTGTGTGTATTAAAATGTTGTGTATTTTCATGTACCTTCAATTTTTTTTATGCATAGCTTTATGAAAAATAATACTTATACTGTTATGGTTCTCCCCTTTTGGACTTTGAGTTTTTAGTTTTCAGTTATCTAAGTAATTCTCTTTTGTTGATCTTTGGTTTATTTTCCATTTTGTGTTATATTTAAGCTGTCTTGACTCTCTGTTGCCCCCTTGTGCTTGTCTCCTTTCCCCTAGCTCCCTTCTAGTCACTTCCATCCACACCTGCTCCATATCAGCTGATTACACCAGTCTTTGTTCTGTCTCCCATCTATACACTCCCTGTGCAGTTCTTCAGTGCTGGTTCTGGCTCCCCATATGTGTTTTCTCGCCCTTTTACTACACTAAACCCTAAAAGAACTCATCTCTGCTTCCCTCATGTCTGCATTTGGGTCCTCAACCAAACTCCACCCTCACATTGACGTATACATGTTTTTACAAAGATATACATGATGAAGATCAATGTTCCAGTGATTTTATCTCAGGAGATTTTCAACTGAGCTGAGAAACACATTCAAGCTGCACTAACCCAGAATTTGCCAAGAAAACAAGTAGAATATTGTTCTAAACCTGTGGGTGTCACACAATGAGCCGCCTGATTCTGCGGCTCTATTCTTTTTTGTTAACACTGAAGATCTAATCCAGTTGGAGTCGAGGTTTTTTCAGGTCAAACATCCACCTTGGCCCCCATCTAATGAGAAACAGGCCACCACGACTATTTCTGTCTTCCATCTTTGGTATTTTCTCGTCTCCCCTCAGGCTTTATGTGAGCATAAAGACCAGAGACAAGACAAGACCAGAGACAAATGCTCTGACTGGACAACGGAGTTTAAATGCTGATGAAATGACTTGCTATCTCATTTCTAGAAAAGAAAAAAAACAACATAAACATCAATCTCACTTAAGAAAAATCTCTGTGCAGAAGGCAGAAGACTATCTTTCTTTCAAATAAAAGAAACTTCTTTTCTCCAGTTCTCAGACTTAATGCCAATTGTCGACTTTGGATTCAGTAAAACTACAGTATTTCCTGGCATTTAGACCCAGAGAACCTTGGCATCTCTATGGAATCCCTTACAAAACATGCAATGCTGCTGTTGTCCTCTCATTTTTTTTAAACCAACGGAAATGGCTATTGGTTCCACACCTGTCAAAATTAAAGGCTGTCATCAAGTCAGTGATGGACCTTTGCAGGTATAAGCATAGTAATTACCCTGACAGAGAGGGTTCTCATTACTCATCTTCACACGCTGTATCCCTCAGCTCCACATTCGCGAATGCTTTGGTGTTTAAGCTGGGATTTTCCACTGGTTTGGGGTATCTGCCGTCACACCATTCTTTTTATTCTCCTTGAGCAGGGAAAGGATTGTGTCTGAATGAACATCTGGTTTCGCAGATTTGGATGCCTCGACTAGCCTCGTCTCAGTTGTTTATGGACATTCTGAGGCCTTTAAAGAGGTTTGCCACATCGGCCAGCTCTCTGTTAGAAGTGGAATTGAACCCAGATAATTATTTGCATGTGATATTTGATTTCTTTAAGCAAATTCAAGATGTTTCTGTTTTCTCTACAATGCGTGACAAAATGACATGGAAGTGTTTAAGGGAAGCTAGCAACTTCATTCTTGAAGCCAACACTAAAATAATAATCCTAAACAGAGATAAACTGAATCTGGTAGGATATTAGTAGTGTTTTTAGAGTTTTTGGGGGCTGTAGGTCAACAGTAGACAAGTTTGTATTGCTTGCTGACTGTATACAGTTGTGTCAATTTGATTTTGTTAACTAGCCCAAGGAATTTGGACATTCTAACGTTCAAACAGAACAAGATTGAATCACAGTGTGTGTTGTAGGTGTGTATTTTACAGCCTTGTTACTCTATACACTGGCTGATGGATCGTGTGGCCCTTCCTCCTCACTTGAAACAGCTGATTTATGTCCGGTCCTGGACACTTGTGCTCTGTGGCTGGAATCCAAGGAATGCTAAAAGATCCCCCCCCCTCCTCCTGTCCCATGCACATGCAAACAAATGGAGCAGGCGCCTAGCTGGGCTGATGAAGGCCCACTAATGCTCCCACTGCGGGGCAAGGAGGCAGAATGTCAGGAATGCAAGAGGCAACACAATAAATACGCTTTATAGTTCTAACTCGCAGCTTGTGGTTTATTTGTTACCTACTGGTACTGTTCGAAAGTGTTAAAACCATTTTGTATCTCTGCACGGTTCTGATGAAAAACAAAAAAAGCTCCTTTCAATTAATCACAGACAAAAAAGGCAGGTTATTACAAGCTTCTATTTTAACTCATTATTTCAGCCAGGCTGAGGTCTGAAATCTGATTAGGCTATTGCAACACCTTCTCCATTGCCTTGTCTGCCATTCTCTAGATTTGCTGCTGAATTTGGAATTGCGACCCAGTTTAGACCAAGTTTCAACTGACAGATAAATATTAATACACATTTTACTTTCAAATACTTAAAAACGTACAAAATAGTAACAGTCTCCGCCGTGCTTCACAGTTGGTATCTGGTGTTTGTGCTTGTGCTGTTTAGTTTTCTCGTAAAGGTATAGAGGACAATCTAGAGGAAGAGGATTAGGGCCACTGAAAAAAACAAAAAAGTTAACTGATTTTTAAATTTTATTTCAGTTTAACATGGGAAAAAAAGTCAGAATTCTGACTTTAATCTCAGTGACACCAGTGACACATTGGTGGAAAATTAAGGAATTAGGCAACTTTTTACGTTCCCGAGGGGTCCCCTCATTAATGGATTAGCAGAAGGTCATTAAAACAAGAGAGCTAGTCTCTAAAACAGACATGGCTAAGGCTTGATGCTAACATGTTTGTTAGCTGTCAGAATTCTGAGAAAAAAGTCAGAATTCTGATTTTTTTTCCCCATATTAAACTAAAATAAAATTTAAAAATCAGTTAACTTTTTTTTTTTTTTTCAGTAGCCCTAATCCTCTTCCATAAAAATCTTATATTTCCGGGTGGATCATCTCAATAAGTTGTCCTCCTAACTGTCGATCATTCTTGTGATGTGTTTACGTAAGGCCGTCCTACATGCTCGTCCCGTTAGCTATCTTTTTCTGCGCATGCGCACTTTCAGGTGTAGATGTGTGTTGAGCTATATTTTCATCCAGTCAAGCTCGCCTTTCTCACCGCATTTCGTTGAAAATGGCCAAGAGTCATAAGCGGAAAAAGTGTCTACGAATTGTATGACAAGAAAAGAAAGGCCACAGAAGAGAAAAACAAGACCAGAATGTGTGTAGCGCTGGCAAAAAATGAAATGTGCAGTTTAGAAATACAAGGTGGAAAATTACTTAACACAAGAAATGTCAAGGACACTCAGGAGGTGGATGAAGGAGGATCGGATGGTGGCTAACCAGCAAACCGTCACTGTCAGCTGCACACCTGTCAGCTACTCATTTGTAAGCAGGTGTGCTCCATGTTGACATTTCTCAAATTTTATTCTTTTGGCTAATGACAAACTAAGTCCAGTACAGCGGTATGGTAATAATTACTGATCATTACAGGTTCAGACAGTCGTTGAAGCTCACCTTTCTCACCGCAGTTCTTTGAAAAAGGCCGACGGTCGTGAGAGAAAAAGTGTCTACGATAAGAAAAGAAAGGCCTCAGAAGAGGTAGATATATTCCTGAATGCTTTGTGCGGAAAGGTCTTCACGCAAAGCATTATGGGATTTCCTGTCACAGCGGCCCGCTATCGCTACCTGAAAGCGGCAACTAATAACAAAGATGGTGCAGGCCCTGCACAGTGAAGGACAAGTTACATGACCTGTCTGAACGGTAAGTTAACCGAGTTTGCTATAAAGTCCACTATATAGTCCCCGCTCTATATAGTGATTGAAGGATTTAGGGGGTAGGGCGGATGTTCGGGCACAGTAAACTTGTATGAGCTGTGAGAACAGCACATTTTGGAGAGGGTGGAGAGGGCGGGTCTTTTAAAAAAAATTGCGAAATTCCTCCACAATACCTTGAAGCCAGTGCTTGTGGTCAATCTCTAATTTGATTTTATCTGTTAAAAATGATAGCTCCTTATATTCTGTACAGTCTACTCTGCAAACTCAACTAACACTATCTGTGCAAACTTAGGTCCCATACCATGTTCTTTAAAGATCAGGGGCTTTCAAGCTTCCTGATCAAAGATCCACTGGCTTTCTACATGAGGTCAAAGGTCAACAATGACTTTGCTTCGGATTGATTAGCAAAGAAAATAACATCCTATGCTGCTTTAGTTAATTGATTGAATAATGTTTAGTAGAAACTAGTTAATGAAATACAAATTAAAAGCTTTGTAAATCTTCCAAGTATAAACCTGTGATGTCATTATTTATTTTAGAATTGGTATTGCATGTTTTTTCTTGCAAAATGAAGAAAACCTTTTGTGAAATAGAACTCTTCAGATATGAGCTACACATTTCTCACATTTTGTAAGTAATGCACGATCTGCAACAGTGTAAAGTCTCCCCACCTAACTCACCATAGCCATATCCTGGAGACGTCTTGGCTTCACAGTTTTCTCGGCTCAAGTGCAGGGTTTCAGAAAGATTCTGTAGTTTTGTAGCAAGATTTCTTCTAAAATTCATAAAAATTAATCCCTTGTCTTTTGCAATTTTTAAATGGAAGCTTATGATGACAGTACTTATGCTTTACTTGTGAAAACAAATCTGTTTATCAAGCCCAGGGACATTAATTCTCAGTGCTCTATTAGCAAATAGGACACATCAAAACGTTTTGATGATGACCTGTTGTCAAAACTCATATGTTGTCATCATGGTTCCAGTTATTTGGGTGTTTGCAGAATTATCTTCTCTCAATGCTAATTTATTTTTTGCTGACACTGTTTTGAGAAATTCCAGTTTGCTAAAGAAATAAATATATATATTTGTATAAATTTACTGCAAAATAAAGACAAAAAGGATAGGAAAAATTAATTTATTTGTGTTACAATGTCAACAACACAAATATGCATAGTGTTTGGTGAAATAGTAAATAGACCAAAGAACTGTGTGATGAACAAAAAAAGTGCAATGTTAAATAAATGGAAAATGAATGATCTACGTTCTCCAAGTCTGATAATGATGAGTAAAAAAAAAATCAAACGAATCCAATCCAAGGTCTTTGCAGACTAGAGATCAACATCAATGTAAAATGTTTATTGTAGCTGGAAATCAAAGGCACAACAGAGATGTAGCTGTAACACAAAAAGCACATGCATCATGAACATGCTGCTGGGATGGCAAACAAAGCAAAGAAAAAAAATAAAGACTCCATAGAAGCTAGAATAGTCATAAGTTTTGACAATAAAAACATAAGCAGCTTCGTCTACTGTAGCTGATTTTCATCTCAATGATATATCCAGACACCATTTTGATTACTCATAAGTCTTTCTCTCCACATGGCTATATTTTGATAATTCCCTTATTAATTGAACGGCGCCACAGTGCAGCTTAAGGCCGGCTCTTTGCTGCAGGTTTATCCATAATGTTGAGCACATCGTCCAGGATGGATGGGCCCAGATCCAATTCAAGGGAGAGGAGCGACCCCGTGATCTGGGAGAGGGAATCCTGCGAGGTACTCTTCTCCTTGGAAAGCTCAAACTCGAAATCACTTATGCGGCCCTCTTCCACACCACTGTCCCTGTCCACCCAGTCTTTATTGCACTTAGAGAGCTCCTCCTTAAAGCCAAGGTTAATGTCATTGCTGAAGTATCCGTAGCCATTGCTGGTAAGACTTCTGTTTTGGTTGCAGATGTTTTTCTGGAAGTCCTCCTTATTATCGAAGCTGTCGTAGCTGTCACTGCTTGTGTTGCTGTTCAAGCTCCCGTTAGCTTTACGTAGGCTGTCGGTGTGGCCATTGATGTAATAGGACGGTGGCTTGTCAAATCGGCCCTCACTCTTGTTTAAAATGTTAGCTTTAGCAACCGCCTTCATGGACGACTTTTTTGTGTCTTCCAGCAGATCTAAGAGGACGTCAGGTTTTGACTGGAGCTCTGTAAAAGGAGACGAAGGCTCGCTTTCAAAGACATCCATGGACCTCAGCAGGGCGTCCATCTGCAGAATCTCCACCTCATCAGGATTTTCAGCTTTCAGTGGAGACGACGGGCTCATGAAGTCCTCCAGTGGATCTGGTGTCATGGGGAAAACCGTGGAGGAGATCAGTGGAAGAGTGAGGGCCTGGCCTCCACCGATGGTTGGAAGGGAGATTGCATTTTTGAGCACTGGTGAGGGGGTCTCAGCAAAGGAGGCATCACCTGTGCTGTGTGCTCGCAGGTACTCATTTTGGGTCCCATAATGAGGGTGGACATCCTTTTTTCCAGGTAGAAGCTCATACTTCCCCTGAAGGAAGGACATGTCTCCAAAGGCGTCTCTCTCCCCACCTTTGCCGATGTGGATGGTATGACGAAAGTCCCCAAGTGGTGGGCTGATCATGTCAGGGGACAAGATATCTCTCAGCCGACATTTTTTCCCCTTCTTGCTGTTAGCCGGCTTCAGGTATATGGGGGCTTTTGCAGGCATGGCTGTTTCTTTGGAGGTTGAGTCAGATTGTAGGACAAGGTGGCCGAAAACGCTCCGTCAGGTCTGAACGTTATGGTTCCCCAGGAAATGGGCTTCAGTTACATTCTCAGAAACACAGGCCACTTAGAGGAGTTCAAAAATAACTGCTGCTGCATCGATCTGGCAGAGGTTCGTCAGTCAGGGCTGGTGATTTTCAGCAATGGCCACTTTTCTGAAATTACAGAGAAATGAGATAGAAAAATGTGAGCACTTTTCAAGAAGTTATAGAAAGATATATATACTATTACTCATCTATTCAGATACAGTGTCATTCCAAAGAAAAGTATGTTAATTTGAATAAACTACCCCTACATAGTATGCATTAAAGGAAAACCTGGGGCTGAAGTTAAACCTTTACCAGCAGGATGTGTTTTCTACACATTTGATAATGTAGCATTCATGATTTGATCACCTGCTAAGACAGATGGCTAAATGTTTTTGGATATATCAAGAAATTTTCCAGGCATGAGCACCGCAAGCATTTTTATTATGCCTATGTCTGAACTGAAGAAGTTTCAAACACACTAAAACATATTTGTTTAATACTAAAAGAGAAACCAATGCTGATAATTATCTGATGATTTCTGACACCTTTGATCCCAATATGCATGCACTACTTGAAATTAAAATGAAAAAAGATCAAAATCGGTTTTATTTCCAATAAACCAACTCACCAAGCAGGACAGGAAAATGTTTGACAGTAGGAGAAGCCATTTTACAATAAAATTAAGCATACTGTATAAAAAAAAGTCCTGTTGCATCTTTCTTTATGTGTTACTTACATTCTACTTTAACTTAGATTTTTAATAACAGAACAAACTAATAGGTTTTTCCTCCTTTCAAGTTCTGGAAAACAATCTACAAATGACAGAAGTTACTTTAATTAAAAACAGATTTTATGTCAATCATCTCTTAGAAGTTTACCTGAAATCAAAGAGCAACTAAATACAATTTAAAACATGCTTGTAAAACTCGGCATGCAATTCTGTTGTACAAAGATGAAATATAATAGACAAAATGTTAGCAGATAATGATATTTCCCAATAACCATTTTATCAGTATTGAGTTTTCTACTCTGAGCAAAAAGTGGTGCGCTAATGTCACTGCAAAACAAGGAAGTCCAAAGAGCAAATAGGTGTAACAAATCCTGATTTTCCAAAAATGAAATATTTATTTAAAAAAAAGTTAACTGATTTTTAAATTTTATTTCAGTTTAACATGGGAAAAAAGTCAGAATTCTGACTTTTTTCTCAGAATTCTGACTTTAATCTCAGAATTCTGACTGAATTCTGACAATAAAAAAGTCAGAATTCTGAGATTAAAGTCAGAATTCTGACTTTTTTCCCATACTATACTGAAATAAAAAAAAAAAATCAGTTAACTTTTTTTTTTTTTGAGTGGCCCTAATCCTCTTCCATAGTAACCAGTAGTCTAGTTGTAAAAAAAAAAAAAAAGAAGAAGGGGGATGGTGGATATATATTTTTTTTTTTTTGAAACATACTTACCCTAATTAATATAGTCTATTAACTTAAAGCAATATGCATTGTATGGTTGTTGCATGTCAGGTACGCCGGTCATTGACCTTGACCAAGGCATCTTACAGTAGAACTGCAGTCTGTCCCTGGACTGGCATGGGTATCACTGCCCCTACATAGTTAGGAACAAATGCAGAGGACACATTTCCCACTGGGATCAGCCTCATAGTCATGGTAGGCCACTTATTTGATTTTTATTTATTTTGCTCAGGCTACTCGTAAGTAGCCTGACGTAGTCCTACTCAATTCTAGTCAGAATATGAGTCTGATACTGCTCCATAGAGCTGTGATTATGGGGCGTGTTTCGAACGAACCAGGAAAAAAAAATGCCTCTGCACTCAATTGGATAGACCTACAACCAATAAGAGCAACGGAGTGCGTGACGTATGTTAAGCGACCAAGGGAGCCAGCTGATAAATTAAACTTTTGCCGAATCCCGTAGGAAGGACGCCAAAAACATCTTTCTTTTCAACAAATGCCTTGATCGCATTTCTCTGTTCCTCTTTTAAAATTAATTTGCTGTCGATATCTTCTAGAACAGACCTAATAGCAGAATCTACACACCTCAACTCTCCAGCGGCAGCCATTGTTGTTGTCACCCATGCGCGCTTTGGTCACGTGGTTGATTACGTTACTGTTGATCAACTGTCCATCATCGTATAAAGCCCGCCCTGACAATTTGATTGGCCCGACCAGATATTGGGCGAGCATACTCGCGCTACTATTGAGCAATGCCAGACCGAACTTCCCGACCTCAAACGTTGTGGGCGGGACTAAGTTCGGAATGGCACCCAGGCTAACTCGTAAGTCCACAGTGCGCCAAATGTTGAAAGGTCGATATTATTGCTATTATTACTGTTATATATTACTGTTAATATATAGTCGAAATGTTACACATTCAGTGATAAAATGTCACAGGGGATGGTATGGGGGGATGGTCATTTAAGAAGAGGGATGATTTTTAAGATTTTTTTTAAAAAGGGGGATGCCATTCCCCCTAATCCCCCCTTAACTCGAGTACTGGCTGTAACACTTCAACTGCACTTGTGGAAATTATCCATTTATTGAGCATATTTTTTTATGCATGGAGCCTCAAAGTTGCCAATAGTTTTTTAATCATATCCTTAAACAAAATTTTAAAATAAATAAATCTTTGCTCCATGTTTTAGTTGGTAGTCAGTTTAGATGCTACATTGTTAGACCCAAAGGGAATCACTACTGGAGCCTTATGTATCTACACCATCAATATGGAACAGTGTGATTGAGTTCATTTTCATAGAAAGAAATCTAGTCACTAAGATGAGCCAGAAATAAATTCTCTGCATCCTTAAGGAATTAGAGAAAAAAATCCTTTTGCTTATCTTGCATTTTAGAGCATCGGGGGATCAGGCCTAGGACTCCAGATTTTGCTCCTGTATTAACATCTACACATCAGAGCCTCTTTTGGCCTCTGCCAATTCTAGATGTGCTAATGTGGAACAGCTGGACTGAAGGCTTGGAGAGACTAGAGGGGGACTTTAAAAGGATCAGAGCAGGGCAGCTTGTTTTTGGAGTTAGCTACTGCAGAGACACGCATGCAGATAGAATGAACTGGGCCAGAGGAGGGCAAAGAGGGGAGGGGCAGAGTTTAAAGGGGTTTATGGGGATTGTGTGAGATAAGAGGCAAGAATTATAGAGCGATGGGATCTTAGGAGAGAATTCCATGCTGATCGTGAATGAAGATTTCTTTGAAGAAGTGATCTTTTGTTAGCATAGAAATATTAGCTCAGCTACAAAATACATACCAGATAAATAGCTTTTAATACTGTGCAAGGTGATTAATGGCGGATTGTTTCTATTTCAAACCTTTTCTAGAACGTCATTAAGTTTGGAGCCAGTTTAATGTGGGATTAAAAATACAGGGGAAAAAATCTGTCTGACCACTTAAAGACAAAACTCAAACAATCTGTGGTAGATTGGAGGTTACAGGCTGTAAGAGCATGAGGTTGAGATGTGAGTAAGACAGGAGCTTGTCCATTTACAGGCATATTTAATCATATGAAGTCTGTCAGTGGTGACTGTCTGACAAAGTGCCTGGCGAGACTGCTTCACACCTAACACTTCACTCAGAAAAAAACATCCACATTCCGGCTGCATCCAAGCGACCTGCAGCTTCGGCCTTATCTAGGTCACTTTACAAGTTTGTTTGTGCCCAGAAGGGACATCAGGTCATCAACACTTTTTGTGTATTTGAATCCAAACAAATGGGTTGATTCAAATCTCCCTTTGAATCCATTTCAAAGTGTCAATAAAGCTCCACCGCTATTTAAAAACATGTTTTAAGAGGTGAAACATCAGTTTATCACTCAGCGTTAAATATAGCTGTTGCAGATAGAAAGGATGCAGGATATTTTTGAGTGTGTTGAATGGGAACTTAATTCAAGGGCTGCTAAGAGCGTTTATGCGAGGTGCCAGATATAGGCACGACATCTGCAAGGCAGCAAGTGTGTGAGGAATCAGGATGACATACGGGTTAGCTGCTGCGTTTCCTCGAGAGAAGGAGGGACTGTGCAAAATTGACATTTATTTTTTTTTACTTTAAACGACCTTGGATAAGAAGTGCTCAACTTTGCAAAAAACTCTATATCTGTAGAGTATTAACTTTTGCATTACAGTTCCGTACACTAGATGTTGAAAAATAACTTGTGGCTGAAACATGTCTGAGCCTTCTGAGCTTTTAGTCTTATCTTTAGAAATCACAGCCCTCATTCTCTAACCATTGCAAATAGAAATGACTTATTTTGATATTTTCTGACACATTTCTAGAGAAAATGTTTCCAATATGGATACAAGTTTTTAAGCCTGAAGGACTGGCCTTCAAGTCAGCCTTCCTGCTGGTGGCTCATTTTGGCTTATAAAAGAAAAAACAACAAAATTTAATGTCTGATAAACTTTCATCTGTTTTATCAAAACTAATCTAAAAATGTTTCTATCTTACATTATAAGCTGGTGCATCAACAAAAACATCCTACCTTCATCTACTGTAAAAATAAGGCTATTGACTGCATTTCATCAAACACTCAGGTGGGTCACATCTTTAGGATACGGTATGTGTCGCATTTGTTAATGAATTTATATAAAAAGTGTCATATTAACATTGTTCTACTGCTTCCCGTTGGGATATGTTATTTATTGCAAGGGGGAATCACCTTCTATCGTAAGTATGGATATTTTCTCATATTCAAGAATTTCCTGACCAAATGGGTATAAAGTATAGCGAAAATGAAACAAAAAAAAAGGTTGTGCTGCCATCAGTTGAGCCGCTCTAAGTCTTCAGCTTGATAAGGTTAACTAACCCCCCGATTCATTTAGATGGACTGGATCAAGTTATTATTTTGCTTTTGCTTCAACAATTGCAGCAGTTTGGTATATACAGTATATATATATATTAGGGATGGGACGATTTATGAAAACCGTCCGAACCGTTTGGTTCGACTGTCTCGATTCGATTCGCGTGTGTTTCGTTCGGTTCATGCGTGTACACTCCAGAGCAGAAGGTGGCGGTACTGCGACCAAAGCCAACCACCAGTGGTAAACACGAAGAAGAAGAAGCGAAGCAGCTT
>NW_015150464.1:711764-724664 GCF_000732505.1 Cyprinodon variegatus
AAAAAAAAAAAAAAAAGAAGTGCTCCAAAAAAACAAGTTGGGTGGGCTGACCGGGTGAATTCATGAGAAGTTCTGTAGTTTGTTAATAGTTGAGCAGGTGTGTTCTAGTATTTATTATACCATAAAAAATGTATTTATAAAGCACTTTCAACAACCAACAGGACCAAAGTGCTATTCACAATTATACAATACAAATAATCAATCCTTAAAACAATGTCTAAATCCACTCCATGCTTTTGGAACTACTCTAAGGTATAAACCAATGTGAGACATGCTGTGAAGTACAATCAAAGTGGTGTCGCCACCACAGATTGCATTTGCAGGTTTCATTTACACCTCTTGGGAATGGAAGAAAGCTGATGGCAGCTTCCTCTCAGAAATGCTTGTCCAAGCAGACCTGCATTCATAATGAGAGCTGCACAAGAAAAGAAAAAAAAACACTGTGGCAATTGGTCAGCAGAGTATTTGTCTGAACATGCAGGGATCTGGAGCCCATGCAGCCTCTTTAAAACTACAGATTCACCTCATCAGTAACTGATTACTAGGTGAGATAATAGGAGGGAGATAATGAAGCTTGGAGTGGGGAGGCTAATAAATATAGAGTCGGTATCTGGTAATTAAACTAATGGCTTGTGATTCGGCCGGGTATTCCTGGAGTCTAACGGTGCAATTGATATCAGTATGTCAGTTTATTCTTAGATGCAGTGTAATCATACTGTAGTCTAAATAAGTGCTGCTGTTTGTTGATGCTCAGCAGTCTGCTGCTCAATAGTCAGGATTGCAGCTGTCCCAATTATGACAGGTTTATGACTTCCCTTCTGTTTCAAATAGAAATTTGGCATTGCCCGAAATATCCATCAAAGGATGACTAAAGTGACCTTTCCTAAAATGATTGTTTAAGTTAGATGTTTTGGGGTTTTTCTTTTGTTAAAAGTAAAATTGCTATTTTCCCCATAAAGGAACTTTGAAGTTACCAAATCCTCCTCTTCATATCAAACCTGGGCCTTGACTCGGGTCACGCCTTTGCATAGCAGAAAGACCCTCTCTTTGGGGTTGTTATAAAAAGCACATACCACAGAGGGTAATGGCAGCCTTACAAAACACAAAATGCACTGAGCTGTTTCCTCAATTATAGGCAAAGGCCTTACTTTCAAAGAGTTCAGTGGCAGGGCTGGTACTTGGATGAATAGCAGGGTGGAGTATTTGTTCTGTCTTGCTTTCTCACTCCCTCCGTGCCACACGCATGCATAGCTAACATTGCCAGAGTTTTGCTTGGCAGATGCAAGCAGGTTGAATTGAATCAAAGGATATGAAGGGAATGTCAACATACACCGGCAGAAAATAAGCATTTCTCTTCTTGGTAGCTTAAAGACCTCTTCATAGTCCAGAAAGAAAGAACAGCTTTGCAAACATATAAGCTTACCTCAAGCATGAAGCCAGGATATGAATGTCTCCTGGATAGTATTATCTGGTTTAGCTCTTTCTTACATGCATGAAAGCTGAGCAGAGATTTCCCCACATGCTTAATCTCCCACTCACACTATTACAGCTCACTGACCCGAGACACGTTTTCTCTGAGGATCCCCCACAGACATGACAGCAGCAATTCTACAGCAGCATCACTCTGATCATGTTACCATCACATTGTAAAGTAAAACATGTCTCCTCTCTCTCACTGACCTCGGCTGTTCGGATGGCGAGATCTGAGTCCTTGTCAGGTATGCCTCCTCTTCTCAGGATGAAGTGTGTGTCTCTATGTGTGTGTTACGCTGCAGTGCTGCTCCTGTGGCTTGTTGACACTGTCCTGCCTTCTGTATCCACCTCCAGGGGCTGCGCTTCTGACGACTGGGACGTCTGCTGGACAGCTGTTTTGGACTTGCTCTCCGGCTCCTTTTCCTTCTGCAGTGAGTCCAGTCTCCTCCTACATCTTGTTTCACTCCCCCCACTGGCGTCCTCCTCCTATCCTTTTCCTGTCTTGTCTCTTTCTTCTCTCCCTTCCTAGCCTCTCTCTTTTGCAGCACCTGTGTACGTCTGTCTAGCCTCTTGAAGATCTTGGAGGGTTTTTTTATGCAGGCATCCTTCAGATTTTTCAGAAGCTTTTTCTTTTTCAAAAATTGGTCTTTCTAAATCTTTTCTCTGACTTTGTTCTCTCTGTCTCAGTTTAACCTCCCACATCTGATAAGATCCTATCTGGGAATGCAACAGGGACTCACCCTGTTTGTCTTTGGAGCCTGTCCTCCTTTTCCTTATCTTAGTGTGCACACACACTCATTATTTTCCCAAATGATAATTTGGCATAACTGCTTCTTGTCAGTTCATCATGAGCCAGGTTCTATTCCTTTGGAAAGCTGTGGCACAGTGAGGCGTCATCGACTGAATGGACTAATCATTGCAGAATACTGCAGCACTGCAGCACGTGTAGGGGAAAGCACATGGGCAGCTGCTGCATAACACAATGCTCTTACTCTGCTTAGTGTATCTGCAATTATTTTTAAACGACACTCAAAATGGTGTAAGAAAAAGGTTTTAAACACATGCCTAATTTTTTTATTGTTTCAAAGCAGAAACTTCACATCCCCTGAAAATCTGTGCATTTCAAAGGTGGTTTCACACAGATTTTCTTACAAGAAGGGCAAAAGGAGGGATGTGACACTTTTCCTGCGCAGTCTTTCTCAAGAGGTGGGGGGTATGCTACATATTGGGGGAGGGTTGCAAATGGCTCATGTTCTGATGATGTTTCATAGAATATTGACTGTTACTCTACATGTGTACAATAATACTCTTTTATCTGGTGGCCTGCATACAGCAATCTAAAGACTCAAATGTATACCTGATAAAGCATGTTTAAAAACCATTAAATTAAATAAAATCTGTTTAAATTGTCGTATAAAGAAAAATGTAAAACAAAAAATAAATATATCTGTGTGCCTTTATTCAATGGGAGGAATTTTACTTACAAAATCACCAACAATAATTGTCCAAAGACCCGGTCAAACAGGATATTGCTTAGACTTATCTTTTAACATTCTAATTAGCATTGAAAAAGAAGGACTTTCATTCATTGTCTTTAGATAGTTCATAGTTTTTGGTTTTAGTTCCCAGGTCAAAACAAGACGGTTAACTTAACTGGGTGTGTTTGTGTGCATGTGTAATTGTCACACCTGCAGCCAAACAGTAAATGCTGGGAACCACATTCAGGACGCTCCAGATGTGGTGTTAGGTTTGTGGAAGGACTACAATGCAGAGAGTGAACTTGGGTAAAAAAAATTATTTGATAACGTTATTAAAAATAACTAACAAAAAAAGCAGAAAAGCACCAAACCCTAAACACTGTGTAACTTTCAGCCACTAGGGGTGCTAGACTTTTAACTTCCTGGTTCTTAGGAGATCTTAGACTGCCGTAAAGTGGTGCGATACATCACATGACCTATTCAGCAACGGACAAGACCTTCTCAGGTCACACTGGCACTTTTTTTACGGTATGACCCACACAGAGCATCAATACACACCCAGTGCTGTTTATTGTCTTGAAAAATCATTCGATATATTTCAAATTAAGCTAATACTCGGGTCAAAATTGCACAGTTTTGCTTTCATTTTGAGTCCAATCAAGTTTGCTAAAGATGTTTGGTTAAAATTAAAGTCGTTTCTATCCGTTTGTACCGCTTTTGAGCTAGTTATATCTGATTAAAGGTATAGAGGGCAGTCTTTTATTTCCAAGTGGATCATCTAAATAAGTGGTCCTCCTAATTGTCAATCATTCTGGCGGTATGTTTACATAAGGCGGTCCTATGTGCTCGTCCCCAGCTAGCTATTTTTTCCTGTGCGTTCGCACTTACTGGTGTATATGTGTGGTAAACTATATCTTCATCCAATAATGCTCACTGGAAAAAATACAAATCTAGACAAGTCCTTTTTTCTTAAAATAAGTGCATTTGTTCTTGAATTGAGGAGATAAAAGAGACATATTGCCAATTGAACAAGACAACTTAGAGTAAAAATACTCTTTCCATTGGCAGATTATCTCATTCACATACTCAAATCAAGGGTAAATACACTTAATTTGAGAAAATTTTACTTATTTCTAGGTCGTTTTTGCAGTGCTCGTCTTTCTTACCGCAGTTCTTTGAAAATGGCCGAGAGTTGTAAGCGAAAAACTGTCTACGAAGTGTATGAGAAGAAGACAAAGGCTACAGAAGAGAGAAACAAGACCAGAATGTTTTTGGGAGATTCTTTCATGCAATGGCGTACAATGAAAGCAGAAGTCGGGCTTCCCACTGATGCAGTGGTTGCAAAGTTTCTACTTGACTGGTAAAGTTTGGCATGCTATCAAGTTATCTACCTCTTTATTGTAACTTTCCAGGGAAGATAAGTTTTTTTTTTTGTCATTTGCATTGTACAGTAATACCCAGCCATGTACCAGTGGTCTCCTTTGTGGAGAAGCGTTTTAATAAATAAATATGTGTGAGATGAGATCCATCCGAACGACCGTCTTATCATTGCATTCGTCCCCCGCATCCTCGTGGAGAAATGGGCTTGTGCATGCTCTTAAACGCGTTTAGGCATTACCTCTTGGGAATGGCTACAGGGTTGTGCATGTGCATTTTTTTTAAAGTGGCGAGGGTGGGACTTTTCAAAAATTTGTGAAAATTCTCCACTATACCTTTAACCACTACTTTGGTCTCTATGCCTTTCTACCTTTTTCCCATTTACCACAGAAGAAAGGCATCAGTCTAACCTTGCATAGAATAAGCAGGCATAGAAAACAGATGGATGGTTTTTTAGGGGGAAAAAAATGAAGATTGTCAGGCGTCTGGGAGAGGGATAAGGTAACAACATCGCAGCTCCTCTGACACACACAGTGGGCATCGGGTTCCCTTTTCATATTTATCCTTTGTGCTTTCAGGAGAAAGGTTCAATCTGAGTCTCATCTGATTAAAGCCTTACTAGAGTTTACTCAGTTTCTAAAATCTACAGTAAGAAATGTCTAGTGCTGTTGTTATGTAGTTTTTGGTGACCCTAATAATATACTATATATATATAAAATACTATATATATATAATAAACTTGGTTATTCATACAGCTTTGTTTTTTCATTGTTCCAATGTTCATTTTCAAACTTTCCATTTCTTTCTCATGCTGATGATATGAACAAGTCAGTTATCAGATATTTTATTCTATAAATATCCTGATTTGAGAACCAAACCCCATTAACCTTTATTAAATGGCACGTTTACTTGTTCTTCCTAGTTTGAAGATGATCTCATAGAGTTGGTCTTCAGTCATTGAAATGGAGCCTAGGCAGAAAATCAAATGAAGAAACTCATTGTTTTTTTTTATACATCTACCTGTGACACAGCCAATCAGCTTTGAAGCACACCTCCACGAAAGCCAATCGGTATGCAGAGCTCATCTTAAAAGGCCTCCGATACGCTCCTAGTGTGCAGGCGGCGGATGCACTGACTTCATTCAGATGACATCATTTCAACCCACCTCCATCCTCTCATCCACCATCACAGCTAAAGCTTCATCAGAGTGTCATTCCTCCCGGACTCTTACTGCATTCCCTGTCTCATCTCAACCGGTCTGGCAGAAGACCGCCATGTTGTGCCTGGTTCTGCCAGAGGTTTATTCCAAAAGGGGAGTTTTTCCTCTCCACTGTCGCTTCATGCTTGCTCAAAATGGACAGGTTCTTTCAACCTGTGTTATCTTACTGGATTTCCATCTTCCATCAAGCTCTAAAATCAGCTCATGCAGTCCACTGGATCTCCCCATAAAGCTCAGCAGACCGTCTCGCCAACCAGCAGTCTACAGACTGACCAACTTCATCTATCTCCAGTCCACCACCAGTTGCAGGCCTGGGCGGGAGAAACAGCCCTATTATTTGCTCCTGTTCATGCATATCTATCAAAATTAAGTGCTTCCTGCTGAGGATGAGCTTAAAAGACAAAGTAATTGTATCACTACATTTCTCCTAATTGTCGTTTCTCTTTGTGTGACTTTTTCAGATTGAATTAATACCCCGGGGAACAAGGCGGTCATTGGCTGATAATTATAATCTCCTAGAGTTGACTCTATTATCAAGTAAACATTTTTCATAATAAGTATAATTAAAAAAAAAAACTTTTAAAGCAGTTGTTTCAAACTAAATTTTAAACTTTCCATACTAAGCTATGTTTATTAAATCACTACAGTGTTTTCCCTCTTTGTATAAATTGAATCAAATAAAATGTTTGATTATTCCAAATTGTTGTGAGATGATGATAAATTAAAGCATTAAAATAGACTCAATTTAAAAGGTTTTTCCCTGGATATTCGTGAAGGAACTGTACTGCTTCTTTTAAATGTGTTACATTTTATATTTAATTTTCATAACTCCAAAGGCACACACTGTACTGAATGTTGGGCTCTGTCTGTTTGCAGAAAATACATCCCTCTATTTAACTTACGTAAGCGTTATTTAGCACCAGTTAAAGAGTAGTTGTGAATGATGCACTTTAGTGTTGTCAGATTGCCCCGTGCCCAGTGATGTAATCGTGGGACTCGTGTGGCCTTCACATGATCATTATGGAGAAAGCTCAACACCGTCCTTTCATTTTCTGTTGGAAAAGCACTAAACCGTGGAAACTCCAAAATGAAGGAGGCTCCAATTTGCAGAAGATAAATCATTTTGTAATAAAAGGATGGTCTGTAGGCAAACTTATTTACAAACGTAATAGAGCTTCAGAAAGTTTTACATCCATTTATTGCCTATAGACAATTTTTATTTGAGTTTAAAGCGAGAATGTCAACTACAGTAGTTCAAGGATCCACAACCTCTAGATTCCAAAAAGCCATTTCTGTGCTCAGTTCAACCAAATTAAACTCATTTTAAGATTAAATTATAGCCTGAACTTTTGAAAAAAAAAAAAGAAAAGAGGACTTATATTTTTTTGTAAATGTCTACCAGCAAATTTCTTCTCTTTCTAAGACACAACAAAATTATTTCTAAATGTGGGTTTTACAATAACGAAAAGGCATACATCTGTAGTTCTTAGATGTTTGTTTTTATCTTCTCTGTCTTTGTTCCCTCTTTATGTTGTAAAAGGTGTTGCCATATTTGATCAGTTCTTCTAATTCCCTTTCCTATTCTAATTTTTTCAATATGTTTTAAAATCCCTCTTTGCTACTTTTGCCTTGCTTCTTCTCCATCCATATTAGTCTCCCTGCTCTCATGTATGCATAATGAGTATATAAGGTACTTTTTGTCAACGTTCATATCCATGCTCTCCATTGTTTACTCCACTGCCTCTATTCCAGTGTCTTTTCCAATAAATGTTAGTACAGAGGCAATGTTTCTCCCATGTTTTTCTGTAAACTGAATTCATTTTAGCAGGTTTTTCAGCTCCACAACCTGCAGTTTGGCAGCTCACAAATCAACAGACATGCATATGGAAAAAGGTTTTGTATTGATATTTTATGTAAATATAGTGCAACTTTTGAATAAAGAAAACCATGAACACATGCACATGTTATATCTACATTTATCGAAATCTATTTTGTTCTTTTTATTATTTAGCCATACTTCCTAGAAGCTATGGTGGAAGGCACAAGTGTCATCATGAGAGTTTTTGATTTGATCCTGAAACAGTCTTGATGACAGTATAAGAAAAAGGTTTATTGACTTCCCAAATAATATCTGAAAAAGGAGGTAAAGGGGTTCTTAAAGGAATAGTACACCCAAAACATGATTAGCTTTCATTTTCTACTCACCCCCATGCTGAACAACACTCTGGAGTACTTTTTTGATATCTCAAATGCATCTGGAGATCTGGGAGGCTTCTTGCTGTCTGCTGACATTCAAATAATGGAGGTCTATGTTGCCCGAGGCAGAAAGGTCCATAAAAGTCCACAAAAAACGTGTCAATATTCCTCCATACTGCTCGTCCAATGTATTCCAAGTGTCCTGAGTGGGTAGCATCCAGAATTTACTCGAAACAAAGTCATTTAGAATGTTTTTAGAGCATAAACAGTAGTGTATAGGATTTCCTGAAAGCGCGTTCACGAATCTACGGAAACCGCGGCAGACCAAACCAGATGAAAGTGCGCATTCAGCTCGGCAAAGAACTCATGCTCTTCCTCAACACTGAAGTCCTCAGACATTTTTCTTTCGTTGTTTCTTTCTTTGCACAGGTAAACAGCACATTTCTTCTTCTACGCTTGCATTATCGGCAGAGCAGACGCTGAATGCGCACTTTCATCTGGTTTGGTCTGCCGGCTTCCGTAGCGCCGTGAACGCGCAGGCGCGCGCTTTTAGGAAATCCTATACACTACTGTTTATGCTCTAAAAACATTCTAAATGACTTCGTTTCGAGTAAATTCTGGATGCTACCCACTCAGGACACTTGGAATACATTGGACGAGGAGTATGGAGGAATATTGACACGTTTTTTGTGGACTTTTATGGACCTTTCTGCCTCGGGCACCATGGACCTCCATTATTTGAATGTCAGCAGACAGCAAGAAGCCTCCCAGATCTCCAGATGCATTTGAGATATCAAAAAAGTCCTCCAGAGTGTTGTTCAGCATGGGGGTGAGTAGAAAATGAAGGCTAATCATGTTTTGGGTGTACTATTCCTTTAAACTGATTTTGTAGATGAGCGAGGAGACTTGTGAGTCCAGCTTGAGTTGGAATCCTTGAAGGTGGGCAGACAGGTGTGTGCGAGTTCAACAGGAATAACAGGCTTCCTTGGAGACACAGAGGAGGACACAGGTTTTCTTGGATCTTTAGGAGGAAACGCTCATCAGAGAACATGGAGGGAGACCGGTCCACACAGTGAGGGAGAAATATCTGGCATCTTCCTTAGGAATTCCATCAACATATTAAATATCATATAGTAAATGTGGCAATTGGATCCAAGTACAATACAGGGATCACATTTTGATAAATTATACTTGTGTTGTCTCCTGTTAAATGGTCTAATTTTTTGTTCATTTTTTTATGCTTTTTCTGAAAGAATAATTGTATGTTTTATCGGGTTATATTGGATGTTTCAGGCTGTTTTGAACTCAATAAGACTTTTCTTTCTTATTTACAGCAACACTTTAAGATGGTAGGTTTTTTTTTAACCACCATCAGAGTTTTTTTGACAGCACTATTAAGGTTGACTTGTGGTATTTGGAGAAACTTTTCTTTTATGGCAACATAATGAAAATCAGAAGGGATTGTGCAACTTTCTACATTTCAGGTTTTCTTCTTCAACAAGCTCCTTCTGAGTTTGCAGGATTGAAGCCAGCAGAATAAAAAATGGAATTGAAATGAGCTTTTTTTTCCCCTTTCTTGCTCAAGGAGATGGTTCTAGGTTTTGCTTTTACCAAGTCACCATTATATGATTATTTTTTACTTATTTCTTCTGTATCAGTAGGTGTTGATGCCAGGGATGGCAAAAGTACTCACTTTCCGTACTTGAGTAAAAGTACAGATACTTGTGTTAAAAAATACTCTGGTAAAAGTGGAAGTACTGAATAAACTTTTTTACTCAAGTAAAAGTAACAAAGTACAGGCTTGTAAATTTACTTAAAGTATAAAAGTAAAAGTAGAAACCACTTTTTTCATGCCATTGCCTACATTTTAAATGGATGTCTGCCAATAGGACTAGATCTCCGTTGTGTTCATTTTCAATCATCTCGTCGTCCATGCTACTATGCTAACGCCACCGCCACCAAGCTGCAATGATTTGCCGCGAATGAATACCGCCGAATCTGTCGATTCATCTTGTAGCGGTGCGTCAAATGCAACGTAGATTCCCATCCAATTAGATTGAATTTGGTATTGATGACGTGAAAAATAATAACGGTAACTCCATTGAAATGATTCAAAACTAAAGTAACGAGACAATTTTTTAAAATGTAAGGAGTAGAAAGTACAGATATTTGTGTGAAAATGTAAGGAGTAGAAGTAAAAAGTCGCCATAAAAATAAGTAGTAAAGTAAAGTAAAAAAATATCGGAAAAATCTACTTGAGTACAGTAACAAAGTATTTGTACTTCGTTACTTCCCATCTCTGGTGGATGATGAAGATGTGGTTAAATCTTTCAGTCACAAATGTATCTACACTAATAATGAACAACATAACTATTTGGTCATCATATTCTTAAGTGACTTTAGGTAAATTATGCTAATGGTTTTTAAGCATTGTAGAATATACACTTCTATTAAGTTTTAAACAACATACAAAAAATCTGCAGAAGTTAAAATTTTTATTTTTTTTTTAACTCTGATCTAAATACTTTTAAATTAAAACACTGCATACAGACTCTAATGTAAGCATAACTCATACTTACCTTCAGTTAGAACGCTCACTGTGTAAACTTTTCCATGTCATTAGTCAACCTTAATAGTGCTGTCAGAAAAATCTGATGGTGGTTAAAAAAACCTGCCTTCTTAAAGTGTTGCTGTAAATAAGAAAGAAAAGTCTTATTGAGTTCAAAACAGTCTGAAACATCCAACTTCACTTATTAAATGTTTGTTTGATTACATTTATTCAACTGAGTATGTATGTTTAAATCTGGACCTGTTCAAAACTGAAAAAATATATATGTATTTATATATTAAAGCTTGACCACCTTTAGAAAAATCCAGACTGACAAAGCCTGGAGCATTTCCTTAAACTATAATTATAAACAAATTCAAGCCCAACATATCATTCCTCCACTGGTAGCACATTAAATACGACGTTATTACATTTCTGTTTTTCCATGACTAATATTTGCTGTTTACTATAGAAAAAAGTTTGCAATTTGCTTAAAATAAAGTCCAATTTTAGACAACTTAGCTTTGCTTGGATTCATGCCCTTTTGCCTTTAAATAAAAGCTCTCTTTCAGGTTTTACCTCAGTATTTTTCTCCCTCACTCTTGTCCCAATGATGTCAATGTTACCATACAGACACACTATGAAGTGACTGTCTGTCAGGTAAACAAGCTTTCCTTCTGCACAAAATTAAATAAACGCAACAGAAACTAGCCTGCAAAAAAAAGAAAATTATTTCTCATCCTATGTTCCGCTTCCATTTGTGTTTTAACTCATAAGGTAGAATACAGAGACAGATTGTAGACTTTTTCTAAACTCACACGTTTAGGTTCAAATTGTGCAACAAGACTGAGTGCGGTTGACACATAGCTTTTCCCGCCACAACTGCAAGATGTCACACCCATTATGGAGTAAGCTGCATCATTAACACTCTGTGTTTGTGTGAGCTAAGGAAAGAAGGTGATGAGCGTTCGTAAAACAAAACAGTGCATCAGACAACTGAACTGAGCACTGTCTCAATTTCCTATGATTTATATTTAGTAGTAATATTTAAAAATTAACATGAGCTGTTAAACATTTAACAGGTTTATGCTCTGACATTTTAGATACAGATACAATCCAGATACTTATTCTTTCCTCACTGTCTGACTGGACTTCTCCATGTTTAAACATCACAGAAAATCTAACTAAATCAGCCATTATACATGGTTTATTCTTTGCTACAATACCTGATGGTTGAAGGTGCCACATTCAGCCGTATTGGATATTTTTTATTAGCATGTAAATGTCCAGCATTGTTATGAACATGCTTTGGTATAAAATATGCATTTCAGCCTCAGAAAAAGATGTAAATGGCTTATGAAGATGCAGGCTTAAGTTGGTAGGAGAGTAAAACTGGTCCTGTTTCAACATGGTATAAAGGCCACTCAGTGAGGAAGAAGCCCCATAAGCAACCTCAAAAGTCAGACTATACTTTGGAAATGCACTTAGGAAAACAAACTTCATTTAAATACTCCATGTGGTTTAAGGAACACAATTAAGTCTAGCCAGGAATAGCATCCATACATAGGAAGGAAAATATGTTCGCTTGCAAGCAGTGGCAGCATCATGCAGGTCTGTTTTGCTGTCAAAGACATTGCTGACATGATCTACAGTTGCTTAGAGTTGACTTTTATTTGTTTGCTGTTGGCTTTTTTTTAAATATAAGTTTTCTTTCTTCTTTAGATCATCATTCTGCTTCATTCTCTCTCTGTTCTCCTATTCTGCAGAATCTGTTAGTTCAATCTCTAACGTTATCCTCTCTCTGCTTTTCCTCAGAGTAGCTTTGCCTCGTCTGTTCCTGTTTGGCTGTGACTTTTTGTATCTCTGCTTCTGTCTCCTTGAACCGCAGTCAGCCTCAGCAGATGGCCGCTCACACTGAGCCTGGTTCTGCTGGAGGTTTCTTCCTGTTAAAAGAGAGTTTTTGCTCTCCACTGTCGCTACAAGCATGCTTAGTGTGAGGGATTGTAATCGAGTCAATGAGTCGATGCAATCAACTGGTTTTCCTTATATAGAAAACTTTGTATCAATCTGACTGGATGATCTGGTTGAACTGTAAAGGGCCTTGAGATGACATGTGTTGTGAATTTGGCGCTATATAAATAAACTGAATTGAATTGAATTTAAATTTAGATCTAACCTTTTCAGTTAATTTTCCAAAAGCTCTCATTATTAGTTCCACTTTATTAGTTTAGTTGTTCAGGTTTAGTTTCTGACTTATTTCTTTTATCTTAGATAATATTCTTTTAGATCTCTTTTACACTTTATAATTGATTCAAACATTAGCTAATCTTCCTTCCTAAGTCTCCCTGCACTCCTTCTATCCAAGCAGATCCACATTATTAACTAAACTGCATTCAGGCTATGCTTCACTCTTCCCTCAGTGCGTATTCTCCCCGGTTCCTGTTCCTCCCCACTTGATCCTCCAATTAAACTGTCCTTATTTCCCTTAAACTCCCCTTTTTCCACCTGTATCTGTGCTCATTCTTTATTTTCTTGTGTATTGTATGTCCTTCTTCTTTTTTTAAACTCTAAATCCACCAATTTATACATTTGCAAAAAAAAAAAAAAAA
>NW_015150464.1:724964-730033 GCF_000732505.1 Cyprinodon variegatus
CTGATGAGAAAGTGTAATTTAACATGATAAAACAAAACTAACATGAAGTGAAAAACCACAGAGAGTTAGAAAATTATTTATAAAATAATCTCTCTCTCTTTTATTCTCATATTATTTATTCCCATATTATTTGTAATATGGTAAATCCTGAAAAGACATCAAGTTTATTACAGTTTAACATAATAAAACATATGTATATATCTGGTTTCAGTAGTACTTGTCATTGGAATGAAAATATTTCTATTTCTCTCCCTGATGTGCTTTCAATAGTCATTTGTTTTCAAATTCTTTAAAGGCCAGCGTCATGAGCTAAAGACTGTACACAGCTTGACACCCCAGGATCAGTTCCCTACGTTTTCAGAAAAGCTTTCATCCTGAGCTGCTCCTCACTTTTTCCCTGAGGCTCCCACACATTTATTTTTCAGTCTGACAGTAAACATTTCACAACGTTCGCTGTCCCACAGTTAGTACACAGGGAGGGAGCTTAAGCAGGGGGCACAGGCCAACTTTCTGACGTTGGGGGGGGGTTGTGCAGCTAAGCGGGGGAGAGAATGGGATTGTGGGTAGTCTAAACACTGTCTTGCTCTGCGGGTGTATCTCAGAATGCTCTTCTGTGTGAGCGTGGGCGATGGACCATCCTCAATTACAGCAGACCACACACACCATGAGGCAGCGCCTCGGCTTCTGGGCCTTATTTAGCAAGTGCACAAAGTTTGGTCAAGGTGAAGGCTGGAATTTGGGAGGAGGAATGGCAGCAGACCAAAGTTCATACTGCTACCTCCACCATTGTGTGCTTAAATTAGATTCTACTTCTTGTGAACAGCTTACTTCTTTTTGATAAACAGAAACTTTTAAATATATTAGAGCATCGTTAAATACTCAATTTGAGACAAAGGTGACTTAAGTTTTTGACAGTTTTGAAATTACAGTTAAACGTTTAAAAAAGAAAAACCTTTTTAAAAACATCCTGATCTTATGTCGAAACTCCATTGATCACTTACATCTTATTCTTGGTTTTCCTCTCTTTGTATCAACAACTGCTCACAAGCCTTTATAATGAATTTCCATTCATTGTATTAATATAATGGCAATTCGCAATACATGTCCTCTCCAAGCACTTTACAAAGACAATTCAACCAGATCATACAGTCAGATTGGTTCAAAGTTTACTGTTCAAAGGAAAACCTGCTGATTGCATCAACTCATTGACTCTGCAGTAGATAATCGCTCTTATTCTATTGTTAACTTTACAGTGATCCTTCACATCAAGTAGGGGTGTAAATAATAATCGTTTTGTATCGATGCATCGATCCAACAGCCGACGATCCGATGTATCGATACGTCCGCAAAAGAATCCGATTCATGTTTTTTTTCCTCCGGTCTATTTTTATCCATTTGCTCCTGGGCGTAATTCTCCCTCCCGTGCTGCGGTGGCGCTAAACCTATTTTGCCCTCCTACCTCGCTTCCTGGTTATACTCTTACAGCAGTGTGTTGCAGTGAGCTTGACACAGACATTTTTAAATTATGCTCAATATTGAAGCGTGGTCTGTGCTATACGCTGTGGGTCTAGATACGGCCGAGGCGGAGAGGAAGTGGGGACGAGTTTAATCCGACGACGGAGGGACATGAGGGCCAAAAAGAGCAGAGATCCAGGTGGAAAAAGGGTCCCAGCGTTCTCGCGCACCTCACTCTTCTAGCGGGTCAAACTTCACAAGCTGTTTTCCAGAATTTCGGTCATAAAAACAAAACAAGCCGGCCTCCTGTCTGCGGCACTGTTTGCGGTCAGCTACAATTTGGGAGAGGTGCAGCAGAGCGTCTTTCAAGGGGGCGGGGACGTCTGGAGCCGAGGTATTGCATTGCACTCATTGCACTGATTTTGTTCAGTATTTTTGCAGTATTTTTTGATGCAACTTTTCTACTTCTGTTATTTGCTGTTGTTTCTTCTGCATAACGATATTACAGCTTTCATTGATTTATTTCAAACTTGAAACTTTGTTTAGCCTGTAAGGTGTAAAAAAAAAAAAAAAAAAAATTAACCGATTAATCCAATCGAATCGAATCGTGGTGTATTCTTGAGTATCGAAAATAATTGAATCGTTGGGTCTGAATCGAGTAGCCATGATAGATGTGATTTACACCTCTAACACCAAGCATGCATACACCGACAGTGGACAAGAAAATGCCTCTTTAACAGGAAGAACCCTCCGGCAGAAGAAGACTTATTGCAATAAGCCTTCTTGTGAGGTTTAAAGGAGACTAAAGAAGACATGAAGGAACATAGAAGCACTGATCGATAAATACTTTGTATGTTAGAGAAGGTGACGGTAAATTAGCAACAAAGGTGGCTCTGTCTGGGAAAGAAAGCCAGTTTTCATGTCAAAAAAGATGAAAGAGAGCACATACAGTTAGTCACAGTAAAAGTTGAGCCTGTAGCTCTAGGGGAGAAACAGGACTTAACACTGAAAAATAGGGGTAGAACAAACAAATACACTGCAGAATGGGAGAATAGAGATAGAATTAAGCAGAAAGATGAAGTGTTTATCTAATATTTCTTTCAGCCGCTTAGACTTTGAAGACAAAAAGGTTATGGTTATGGTATATAAAATAAAAAACAGAATAAATTGTCTCTAGTGGTAATTTACCCTGTTCTATCCTATCTGCATTATAAACTGTAAACTGTAAGAATGTTTCACTTGCTTTATGTTAAAAATGGATTATTAAAATAGAGTCTTAAAATAGAGTTTACAGATTATTTTCAAAATAAAAGTCTTAGATGTTCAATAATTAAAATTAGTAAGGTATATTCCACATTTTTGATCAGATTTAGGGCCTATAGCTGCAGTAAGGCTTACCGTAACCTAGAGTCAACACCATAATCATGTTATTAGACATTACAGTACTGTAGGTTTGTATTGTTTTGTATCTCCTTACAGGCATGACGTACATGTAAAACCGCAACTAATGGCAGCAGACCAGATCTGTGTCTGAGGGCTGGAAACTGGGAATGTTTACAGAAACATCATCCAATACTTTAAACTTCATGGGACACTTTATCAAAAGAAAAACCCTGGAATGTGGTGAATTACTAAGACTAACCACAATGGGAGAATATTCCAAAGAAAGACTCCCTTAAGCTTCCTGAAAGAAAAAAAACGGCTAATTTTCTTCCAAAACCATGATATCTGACCAAGCTGATGCTCATATGTTCTCATCTTGGCTTGTGATTCATGGCAGGGCAAAAAGATTGAGTCTTTCTCCTGGAAGTCCAGCAGTTTGTGGTTATCCACTATCATCAGCCTCAAATCCTGGTCCACCAAAAAAGATAAAGCAATATTATTAGTCTGGGAACAGCCAAATACTGTAATAGAAGGTTGATCTAAGTGTTAGCAGCCACAGACATGTATACATCATTAAATAAAGTAGAGTAAGAGTATCATTTGTCATGTGGGTGCAGATCTTAAGCCTATTTGGGATACTCTGTGTTCTGTTTGGTGTCATTTGGAGGTCTTTGATTTATCATTTGCCCTCTAGCAAAGTCTGTTCCTTTTTAGAGAGAGATTTCAAGCTTTAGGAGCTTGTTCCAACTTGCTGGAATTCAGAGAATGTACAACGCAGTGATTATGTAATTTTTATTGTAAGGTTTAATGCGAGTAAAACGATGTTTGGATGGATTGTTATTGAGCAACAACTGAATGTTATGATATCTGTGTTTGTTTTGCGGCGGATCTTACCGGTCACAAGGGAAATTAGGAAATTGTTCTGCATTTCTGTGAAATACCAAGTAAATAGCTGCTCACTTCATCCTTGTTACATCAGCATTGCATGACAAGTCCACGAGAAGACTGACCTTAACTGAAACCCATCGTTGTTCTTGCCTCCAATCTGATCAAATGATTGCTTCCTGTTGTTCGTCAAGGCCCCCGCTGGGAATCCAAGACGCCCATGTCTGGTTTGCAAAAGTATTATCTGTTTGGTCAGTAAATAACATTCCAGAGTTGAAGTGAAAAAAACTTTCTTTATTTTAGCTGACACATGGATGCTTTATGTTTGCAAAAAAAATGCCCTGACGTCAGCAGAAGATGTGAATCCAGGCCATGAGGTTATGCTTTTGATTTAATATTTCTAATTCTAGCAGTAATAATAATCAACCATGATCCATGAGCGTGTTCTGCAGGGCTGTGTGTGTTTGTTGGCTACTTCCCCTCAACTTCAGATTGATGTTAGCTTTTACTTCCAGAAACAGTGCAGTGCCTCATAATATGTCCAAGAGCTTGCTTCATTAAATAACTTTGGAGGTTTCCAGCTGCCATTTTAGAAAGACTTTGATGAAGCTGCTAAGCCCTTTTAATTGAATTGTTTTGTTTAATTCTTTTATTTGATTCACATTCTTACTTATTTCTCAGGCGTAACATCTAACGCTCCCTTTAGCTGTAGTTTCTTTGTGCCACAGATGGCTCATTAAAGGCATCTGATTAGTTTTAAAACAGAGCTAAACATGAAGGGATGCAGATTAGATCCAGAATCTTAAATATCCACAAACCCCAATTTGCCTTCCTTATTATCAAAATATATATCATTTTGATTATTTCATCATTTACGCTGTTAATTTAACTTGGCCTACAATTGATAATTTAACAAAATTACTTAAATTAAACATTGTTTGCTTTGCCCTAAAACTGTAATTCTGCACGAATGTTTTCTGATTCTCTTGATGATGTCCTGGACAAGTTAACCTTTAGCTTTATGTTCTCCATAAATAGAGAATGCACTGAAAGAAATATGGAAACATGAGAAGAGCACTTCCCACATAGAGTTAAAGAACAAAAACTTTTTTAATGGCTTTGGAAGGTGTTCACAGACATGTTAAAATACCAGCTTGTTGTGGCATTAAAAATGAGACAATGACAATTCTTTTAAAAATGTTTTACCTTTAATGCTACATATATACTGTATGATAATACATTATTGATCTACTTGTTAACGAGCAATAAACAAGTAGAAACAATAGATATAACTTGGTTGCATGAGTATACATACATATATATATATATATATATATATATATATA
>NW_015150464.1:730767-737591 GCF_000732505.1 Cyprinodon variegatus
TTTTTTTTTTTTTTTTTTTTTTTTTTTTTTACTTTTTAAATTTGCGCTGACCGACTCCCATGTTTTAAATTGTGGGAACTATGGATGCTTCGATATGCACAAAACAATTATACATTTTGGGGGAAGTTGTTTCTTTACGGTTCCAAACAAACTAAAGAAGTTAGTTAATGTTTTTGAACATATAAATCCAAGCTGCCTAGAAAAATATAAAAAGACAGATTCAGACCTGAGCAAATAAACATTAGGTATGTAAAACACTTATTTTTTAAATGTGACTTGCTTTATCAGGGTCAGTTCACAAAAACATCACAGCACCTTTTATTGTTTAACTTTTTCATTTGTATAGAGAAGATGCCACTTTAATTTAAAGGCAGGATTTGGATGGGAAGCTATCCAAACCTGGATATGGAGGCCACCAGCACCACTGGTATGTTTGCTTGACATCCCCTCAGCTATTCTAGTAGAATGAAGTCCAGCTACTCATAGACATTCCTCTCCTCTAATTCATAGTCAAAAAAAGTCACCTTAGATTTATTTAACAATGCATGCCACACAGGACCATATTTTCTCAACTCAAACATAGGAATTATCCAAAAACAGACTCTGCAGAGGTCTGTAATGACTGCTTGCACCTTAGCATGTGTGGTAGCATGATCTGTTGCGGGGGTGACATAAATACCAGGGAGACCTTTTCTTTGATCGGTCTGAGAGCCAGCCAGTGTGTTTGGAGGTTTTCAAACTAAACGTGTGTCTGAAACCACAACAGAGGCACAAAGAAGCCACAAAAGCAGCTTTCTTATATATGAACCTTAAGCTGGGAACAAACCGTGTGCTATCAGTATGAAGAACATGAAAAAGGATGTTCCTTTGGAAGCTTGCCTGATAATTATCATACAGTCTAACCTTTCAAGTGGGGTTATGATCTTTTGTTTCCTAAAAACATCCAATATTTTGGATCAAGAGTTCAGTTCAAGAATGTACTAAAATGTTCCCAGACCTTGTTGCAATAAAAGTGCTTCACTCTCTCATTCTTTGAACCTGCTTTGCCCTCTGAAGGGGTCACTGGGGTGTTTGAGATTTTACCCAATCAACCAGGGAGAGACAAGTGAAATCAGGACAGGTGTGCTGTCCATTGCAAGGCCAGAGAGAATGAAATAAACATTAATGCAGGATTAGTTTAACTTTTAAAAATTAGCTTCTACATGACTAAAATGTGAAATGCTGTTCAGTAGTGCAGTGGGTAGCACTGCTGCCTTTTGCCTCAAGAAGGTTCAAGGTTCATTTTGCGGCCCGGGGTCTTTCTGAATGGAGTTTGCATGTTCTCTTTGTGCATGCGTGGGTTCTCTCCGGGTACTCCGGCTTCCTCCCACAGTCCAAAAACATGACTGCTAGGTTAATTGACTTCTCTAAATTTTCCTTAGGTGTGTGTGTGAATGGTTTTTGTCTCTGTGTTGCCCTGCGATAGACTGGCGACGCATCCAGGGTGGACCCCGCCTCTCGCCCACAGACAGCAGAAGAAAGGCACCAGCACGACCTCATGACCCCAGCAGGGATAAAGCCTGAAAGAAAATGGATGGATGACTAAATGACGCAAATTGCCTGAACTGTCCATTGTTATTTTGTCAAGAGATTAAAGGTATATTGAAGAATTTTCGCGAATATTTGAAAAGACCCGCACCCTCCACTTGAATTTTTTTTTAATTAAATTGTTAAACATGTGCCTCGGCAGATGGCCGCTCCCATTGAGCCTGGTTCTGCTGGAGGTTTATTCCGGTTAAAAATGAGTTTTCCTCTCGATTGTCGCTACATGCGTGCTTAGTGTGAGGGATTGCAAGAACTCATTGCGTCCTCGCAATCAGCTTTCCTTAGATACAGTTGAAACATTTTGAAGAATCTGATTTTGAAATTTAATTATTTTTTAATAGCAGTGAGTCTACCCAGGTTGAAATATCAGTTAAGTACTATTTTATACATTTACTCTTCTGTCCTTTTTATGTTTTCCTTATGATCTGCGTGATTCCATTTATTTTTCAATAAAGGCTACTTTTATTCTGCTGTAATTTTATGATCATTTGGTTCTTATTTAAAAGTCAACCTTAGTGCCAGGATGACAGAAACTCATTTATTATGTTTAACATCAATGGTATACCTGCAAGCTTTGCGGATTTCCAGCCTAGGAAATGTAAAAGGGTGTAGAATTTGTTTCAAATGTTTTTAACGTCTGAACGGGAAAATAAAATATACGTTTCTTTGACTAAAGACATCCTAAAAATGCTACTTATTTTGGCTTTAATTTCAACAATGGCTTTCTTCCTTTTAGTCTTTCATAAAGCCGTAACATGTTTTAGCTACAGGACGCTTCAAAGTACATTGATTGCTTGATTGACCGTATTGATCTCACAGTGAAGAAATGTACTCATTACATCGGCTCAAATAGTCAAAAAGAAGAAAAAGGTGCATGGGATGTATACAGTATAAACAGTGCATCCACATATGGCAGCTTTTTTATATAGTAGGATTATTATACAGGGTTATTGCAAAGGATATATATTTACATGGATATTTACATAGATGGATATTTATATATTTATATAGCTATTGCACTGGGTGTCAAATATAAACAGGGTATTAAATAGTAATTGCACATTATATATATATATATATATATATATATATATATATATATACATTGTAGAGTCTGGCTGCAGCAGAGGTAAATGACCTGCGATAGTGCTCCTTTTCACAAACAGTGTGTAAAAGTCTTTCACCAAAGGAGCTGCTCAGCTCCTCTACAGTCTGGGGCAGAGGGTGAAAGGTGTTGTCCATGATGGATGTAAGCCTGGACAACACCCTTGAAAAAACAGAAGAAAATAAAACAGGATTAAACTGATCAATCTGAGTCCAGATAAACAGAGCATCAAAATGTATATAAGCCATCCTGATTGTACATATGACACCTCAAATCTCTGTGTTACTCCTTTGTATTTTTTATTTTTATATTTCTTATTTTTATTTTGTTCTTAATTGTGTGTGATGCATGTACAGTTGCACCTTAATTCTTATTTATCTTGATATACTGTATATATCTTGATATACTGTATATACAGTGCTTGCTTGTTTATTCCTAATGCACCTTTTTCCTCCTTGTTTGCACCTTCTTCTTTAACCCTTTCATGCACAGTGATCACTACAGTGATTTTTCTGTCTATGAATATGCCTTCAGTTTTGGGCACTTATGCATACAATAAAATCTAGTGGAAGCTATTGTATCATCCCATACAGAAAAATCCAATTTCTTAGACTTTACAATCGAAAAAAAAAAAGTCAGTAAGACCAAGATGGCTGACACACAGGGAAAAAGACCAAACATGTTGGCTGTTTCAGTTTCTACAGAGTGGCAGAGCCACCATTCCAACTGAACACTATATTACAACTGTAAAACTAAATTACAACTATATCTATGCAGCTACTTGAACTGTTTTACAGTATGAAATGCATGCTTACTACACTTCAGTGGTCAGATAAACATAGGGGGAAAAAAATATTTTTTTTTACATTTTTTTCTGTTTTACATTCCTAAGGATGTATAAAAAAACTTCCTAAAAAAATCATCCTGACAGGGTTTCTCATAATGTATGCATGAAAGGGTTAGTTACTATGACAATATCTGACCAGTGATTTTCTCCGCAGTGAGATCAATAAAGCTAATCTAATCTAATCTAAATGTTATCAGTGCATCATAGAAAATGTCACATTTTACTTTGTCTTCACAATTTTGTGTTCATCTATCACATTAAAACACATCAAAATATGCTGATGATTGTTGTAATTTCATAAACTTTAAAAAATTTCTACACACTTAATCCCAAATGGGGTCCAGCTGTCAATGGGCGAGAGGTGGGGTAGTCAATCACAGGGTCAAACAGGACAAACAACCATTCACGCACACCTTAGGGGACTTCAGAGAAGCCAATTATCCTAACAGGTACCCAGAGAGAACCCATGCATGCTCAGTGAGAACATGCAAACTACATGCAGACCAGGAATCAAACCCAGAACCTTCTTGCTGCAAGGCAGCAGTGCTACCCACTGTGCCACTGAGCAGTGCTTGAATAAGTTAACATAATCAATACACAGAGGATGTCCGTTAAATTTTTCCATCGAAAGTCGGATACTGATATTCTTTTTTCTGTTGTGTTGCAGCCAAATGTGTTTAACTGCTTTAAGTGTGTATGACCCTGCTTACTTGAAGCCAAGTCAGACTTGTGTTGCAGACACAATCCTAATCTTTAGTTTTTTTGTCCTAATTAGCAGTCTGCACAGCTAATAAACTTCTCCACCCATAGTAGCTGGGTCAACTAGAGGCAGATGACCGTTAAACACGTCGGCCACATCTGGAAATCCTGATTCCCACACAGGGTAGATCAAAAGAGATCATCAAAGTGATCTACACTTCTCCCATGTGGAAAGTATTTGATATGGGCTGGGGGTGGGGACAGTACCTATGTTCTTGTCCCTTCCATGTCCTCCCAGACTTGTGGCTAAATCACGCAGACAGGCATATCTGACCTGCTCCATCTGGGCCTGCTTATCCTTTAACGTGATGGAGCCGAGACGAGCCGCCAGCCATCGCCGCACACACCAAATGTCTGAGCTAAGATGTGAGGACAAGACTTTGGTATGAAGTAGAGGCTGGAGTTACTTCCCATGTTTTCTAGGAAATGGGTGAGGGTGACAGAAAGGACAATTAAGGTCATACTGCAGTCTGAAAAGTGGGCTTCCACCGGTCATACTCTACAGATTACAGACATACTGTAAGTCCAGTTGGCAGGCTTTCAGGTCATTAAAGTGAACTACTGTAGTTGTGATTGTAAGAAAGAGCATAACAGACAAGGGGGACAGGAAAGATTTGAGATATAGCAGGGCTTTAAGCTTCATACAGTTTCCAGCAGACACATTCTTGTAAGCTGAGTCTGGAGCATTTGTGCTTCACCAAGTACCTGGAATGCTTCTGGACAAACAGGCAATAATTCACTCATATGGCCTTTTGTCTTTCTCATCGCTGCACGTTTACATCGGCGAGTAACGCTGTCAGATGACAAACGTCAAGTTGGACTCATTGGGAAACAATGGAAATTTTTGTGCTGCTGCAGTCTGCCATTACAATGTTGAGTATTTATGTTTCCCAGAGGAGCAGCTGACCCAAACATTCAGATCCCAGAACAAAAAGGAATATTTTGCATTTCATTCACCCTGCTCTGAGACAGTTTTAATAACTGAGTTTGACTCATTTTATTCAACATAATTGGGTGATAAACAGCAATAACGTCCCAGGAATGTCAGTGTTATCGTTCACACTGATGACGGATGCTGTGACTAACGACACCTCAGAGTCAGTTTCTTCCAATGCCAATAAATACATTTACCTCCGTGTGCAAAAATGAAAAAATAAGTATCGTACCGGCATGTCTGTCTGTAGCCTCAGGAATCTTGCAGGAGGGGAATAAGTGAGTATTTCTATGACCCTATAGTGTTGCATCACAGCACAGAAGCCAAAGCCAGCACTACATGGACACAGTGTTGAATGAGAACATTTGCTAAGAAGAAATGTTGCTCATAATAAAATACAACAAAGGTAGAAAGAGAAGAGAGCGCTTTGACATATGGGTTTTAATTTTGGCCGTGCAAACGCAATATATGGGGCCGGTTAAGGGAGATGACAAAGGAAATCATTAAAAAACATTCTGGTAAAAGTTGAAGTATCATCTTGACTTCTTTACTCAAGTAAAAGTGAAAAAGTATGTGCTCCAAAAACTATTTAAAGTATAAAAGTATAAAGTAACCTTTAGAAAGATCAGTTTTTCGACTGTTTAAAACATTTTTTGAGATAGGACCAAGGATGAGGGAGGTATTGTTGGTCTCCATCTCCCGATACGCTCTCGCCTGTGTCCGATCTTTCAAACACACACCTAAATGCTGAAGTAGTCCTGCTTTCATGGCTGAGTTGCTATAGATCAGTTAATCAGTGCATTTAATTAGTTGCTCCTGGTTTATTTTAATTTTTAGATGCAAATGAACCAGAAAAGATTTATTAAGCTTTTTCATAAAAAAATGTTTCCTGTCAGCACGGAAGACTGGCTTAATGGTTCATTCCATTCACCTGCCTAGCTCCACCTAATTAATTAATCACTGTTCATCTTATTGACCTGCTCCTGCCCCTATTTAAGCTGCTTGCTCCCAGTCATCTGTGCCAGCATACCTTGTTTGTTGTTCTGATTGCCTGATCCTGACCAGTTCTGCCTTCGGATCATTGACCCTGCCTGTACCCGTGGTCACTAACCTGTGTTTTCCCCTCTACAGAGAATTCGGCCTTTCACATGCTAGCTGCTGTGTCGCAGATCTGACATTAATAAACACATTTGTGAATCACATCTTTCTGTCTACTGGGTCCACAGTTCTGAGTCGTGACAGTTTCCATCTTAACCTTAGTTTTCTTCTGTATTAGCATCACCTACCAGATAATTGATAAGGATTCCTAATGCTTTAGAATATAAAGATGATCTACTTTCTTCTAAAATCATAGCAAAGCAAAATTGAAGATGACATTTTGTCACATTTACATCATCTATTTATATATAATCACCAATCGAGACGAAAGTTGCTTCTAAAATCTTTCTCCTAAGAACTTAGTCCCAAGGTCAATTAATAATGAAATTATCCTTCAAAATAACATGATGGAGATCAGGGCCATGTTTTATGAGATCTCTACGGTGGCCCTGAAGTGCAAACTGCAACTACAAATCTAAAAGCGCAACTACATTAAG